>NC_140462.1:28106341-28328841 GCF_051167445.1 Perissodus microlepis | reverse complement strand
CTCTGTAGAATAAACTGAAATCGTATTTTTGCTGGAAATTATCAATACATCTTGGAGAGCAAAAGTAAGAAGACACAGAGCAAAAGTAGACCCTGGGTAGAGTGAGAGGGTAGATGTAGTAGATGAAAGATGAGGGAGAGTTGATGGGAAGACTTTCACCAACTGGAAAAGGGGATTTATTGACATACTAGGGTCAGATGTATATGATACAGTTTGCAAATCACATCAAAAACTGCAAAATAGTGCTCTGCACACCAGATACTTTATTGTGTGCCTGTTAAATCCAGTAAGTAAATGGATATATATATATTGAAATGTGGAAAGGAAGCTTCGTTCAGTACAAAAAAACCCAATCTCACCATTGCTAAGAATGAAAAAACAAAACAAAAATAACATTCTCAGAGATACAAAAATGAGCACATGTACTTGTCTGAAAGTTTCTAAAGTTATAAAGATAAATTATCGGGACAACTTTTAAACAAGACAAAAAACAATATTGCAATAAGCAGCAGTGGATATTTATGGGCAGAAATCTGTGCCATCAGAAACTGAATTTGAATAAGTTAAATTTGAATTTGAATTGCTCAGATTGAATCTGAATTGTAACTTGAATAAATGCTTTTGAAAACTGAATTTGAATTAGTCTAATTTGAAATTGAATTTATGGTTTGAAAATGATCATCACTAAATTGAAATTGAATTTTATATTTTGAAAATGTATTGATTTGCTTTGAAACTGCATTTTATCCTTTAAAAATTCAGCTCTCGAATAATTTCAGTTTCACTTCTCACCATTCAGTTTCAGTTCTACAATTCAATTTCAGTTCCAAAATTCAGTTTTTTGGAACTTACATCCGGTTCCGGTTCAAGCGCAGATTAATAGAACTACGTTTTACTTGCGGACCGAAAGTGTTACTGACGGGAATCTACAGCATCTTGAGCTGAATTAAGACTTCAGAAGTCATTCGTCATGTCGAATGACCAGCGGATAAACTCTCAGGTTGGTAATAAATGTATTACATGTATAAGAACAAGCGTCATGTTAACAAATGATAGCCGTACGGTAACTTTTATGCTTCTTGTAGCTGTTAGCTAAAAACGCTAATGTAGCGTAGTTTGCCCTGAATTCAGCTTTGACAAACAAATATGATCGACTGTTTCTAGTAGAATTCCAAAGTTGTCATCTTGTACCCTGTCAGAGTACCCCCTCTGTATGCTTGCAGAGACCCCTACAGTAGGGAAACATGCAAAACAGTGTCCAAACCTTTGTGTTTTAGCTTTATTTATGTCTTACACAGCATCCCAACTCTTTAGCTAACTTAATAACTTTAGCTAAAGTGAATAGTTAGTCTAATTCATTAGTGCAGCATTACTGGATCACCTCTGTTTGAAGTGATATAATATGATATACAACTATCACTGTGTTTAACTACCATAATAATTCTTAGGGTACTGAGTGCATGCTTAATTAGATTTTTTTTTTTTTTTTTTTTAAACATACTGCTCCATTACTATGTTTGACAGGCTGAAGTTGTCGGGTCACCTCCTAAATCAACCATCTTTTACAGGTGTTTTGTGCCAGAAATGGAGTGTCCACTGAAGACTGAAGATACTGAATCTCTACACCTTGCCATTGATCCCTCTTGTGCCTTCATCTAGACAAGAGACATTAACTTAACCACTCTCACATGCTCTGTACCTACATCACCTTCCCTGACAGTCGTAGCTTGGCTCATCTGAGGGAGAAATTATAAGAATGTGTTATTTTGCAAAGTGCTCTCCAGGGTTCCTAAATAAAATATGGCATTGAGGTCATTTCTTTTGAATGAATCCCTTCTTCTGAAATATAAGAACCTCTCCTGGTTTTAATGGCACTTTGGATTTCCTTACTTTCTGTTCCACTTCCAAACCCAAATAGATGCTGACAAGCTGACACAGTAACATGGAAGAGGGAAAGAAGTTGGAAAGGACAACTACAAATAAACCTAATGCCTAACAATGAAAAATGTAAAATAAGACCAATAATAATAATAATAAAGATAAAAGATGAAGTAACAAGTTTTTAGTTTTTTGTTTATTCCAAATGATCATCCAGATGTCTGTGACATGTGATGACAAACACCATAATGGAAGGCCTTAGTCATCACATGCTTAAACTCATCATATATTTTTGCATATGCTGAACAGGCAGTCAGACATGCTGTAACTGTGGGGTAGAAAACAGCATGAACACCATACGGCAGGGGTCTCAAACTCCAGTCCTCGAGGGCATGGAAAAGTTGCATGACACTGGCCCTTGAGGACTGGAGTTTGAAACCCCTGTCATATGGAATATGACAGGTGTGGTTGAACTGCACGAAGACTGAAATTTCTCTTCTCTTCTGGCAGGACAGTGAGCCACTGTAAGGATGTACTTAGAGTAGAACTGGACTGTCACTGGCCTCAGGCTCTTCACCCTTTTCAAAGACAAAGCAGTCATTTAGATAAACTATTAGATATTGTTTATCTGTAAATGCACAAAGAGAATTTAGAAATGTAATTCTTGTCAAGAGTGAACAAGCACTGATAGAGTAATCTACAGCTGTGGCCAAATGTTTAGAGAATGAGAAGTGTTGTTTGCTTATTTACAAAGTTTGCTGTTTCAGTGATAGTTGTATATCATATCATATCACTTCAAACCGAGATGATCCAGTAATGCTGCACTAATGAATTAGACTAACTATTCACTTTAGCTAAAGTTATTAAGTTAGCTAAAGAGTTGGGATGCTGTGTAAGACATAAATAAAGCTAAAACACAAAGGTTTGGACACCGTTTTGCATGTTTCCCTACTGTAGGGGTCTCTGCAAGCATACAGAGGGGGTACTCTGAGAGGGTACAAGATGACAACTTTGGAATTCTACTAGAAACAGTCGATCATATTTGTTTGTCAAAGCTGAATTCAGGGCAATCTACGCTACATTAGCGTTTTTAGCTAACAGCTACAAGAAGCATAAAAGTTACCGTACGGCTATCATTTGTTAACATGACGCTTGTTCTTATACATGTAATACATTTATTACCAACCTGAGAGTTTATCCGCTGGTCATTCGACATGACGAATGACTTCTGAAGTCTTAATTCAGCTCAAGATGCTGTAGATTCCCGTCAGTAACACTTTCGGTCCGCAAGTAAAACGTAGTTCTATTAATCTGCGCTTGAACCGGAACCGGATGTAAGTTCCAAAAAACTGAATTTTGGAACTGAAATTGAATTGTAGAACTGAAACTGAATGGTGAGAAGTGAAACTGAAATTATTCGAGAGCTGAATTTTTAAAGGATAAAATGCAGTTTCAAAGCAAATCAATACATTTTCAAAATATAAAATTCAATTTCAATTTAGTGATGATCATTTTCAAACCATAAATTCAATTTCAAATTAGACTAATTCAAATTCAGTTTTCAAAAGCATTTATTCAAGTTACAATTCAGATTCAATCTGAGCAATTCAAGTTCAAATTTTACTTATTCAAATGCAGTTTCTGATGGCACAGATTTCTGCCCATAGGATATTGTCCTTTGTTTTCACGCTCAACACAATAACAGTAACGATGCTCCAACATAGCTTCAGTTCTGAACAGTTTTCTGTTTTCTCTCACTCTTTAAATGATTCTGACAGCTTCAGAGAAAAAGGAATTATGCTTACACTTTAAGGCGATGCAGCAGGTCTGCAATGCTTTGCATCTGTCCTGTGAAATATTGATGACACAGAGTTTGAGGGAAACCAATAGCTTTAATTTGATCAGTAAACTCAGACAGTAAACACAGACAGCTGAAGAAATACATCCTGAAATGAGATTTTAAAAAAAGCAGCAGTGCCTTTGGGGGATTTTGTGTTTTAATACTTGAAATATGTATCTGCAGTAGGGTGAGGTTCACACAAACAACTGTAGTGCTTCTAGTTACTTTTAATCATCTGCGACTGGGTGACTTAACTCAAAACTTTGGTTTTCTTTTGTTTGAATATTGCACATTTTTTATAGGAAGACAGCTGATAGCGTGTCTGTTAGACCCCTGACGCCTACAATATAAAAGAAAATAATGATTAATTGCAATCCAGAGCATGTCCATAAAATTAAATAAATAAAGACATGCTTGTTGTTGAGGCTACTTTGGGAAAATATTTTAATTATGTAAAGTATTTCTATTTTTGGTAATGTAAAAGAAACCTCAGATAAAACCGTTGTATGTTTTCGGTGTGTTATCTTGGCACTGAGAACACTGAGGCCATGTTCTGAGGGGATTTTAACCATCCAGTGAGGATTTTGCTCTAACAAATAAAGACAAATATTATTTTAAATCAGAATAAACTGAAGGACATTTCCTCACATTTCCTCTCAGGATGTCATTAAACTTTCCATGGTATCCCTTCACAAAGCATTTCTCCAGTGATATCTTTAGGGTCCAGGACGGACCAGTGATTCACTGTATGTTAAAGTTGTGTCTTTGGAAGTTGTTAGTAATCCTTTGTTCACACTAACAGTGAAGAAACAATTGCTACAATTTTATCTTTATTTATTTGCTTTTGTTTTAACTTAATTTAACCAAGAAGGGAAACCTCGCATGTCCAATAGCTGGTGAAACCGGAGCTCATGGAGAAAACACACATTAAAAGCGATCAGTAAGACGAGGAAAGCCGTTTATAAATGCAAGCCAATGCCATTACAAGAACCTCACACTGACTCTGACCCCGGGACACTTGTGCTGTGAGGCACTGCTGCTGTCATTTTCAGTGAAAGGCAGTGATATGAAGCTCCAAAGTGACAGCCAGTGACAAATCAAATGATGTGGTGAATCGCCAGCCAATCAAATGCTTCCATGTTTACAGAGCCATGCAAGCCCAGGGAGATGTTAACTGGCATTAGAGCAACACTTCAACAGTGACTCATTGTGGCGTCGTGCTCCTCTGCTATACCACAAGCTTACAAATCAGGTGGACCAGTTTGCAAAATATGAGTGTGATGATGCAACGTTACCATGAAACTTATGGGACTCCTTAGACTAGGGAACAATTTTATAAGGATACTCTCACAGTTCTAACACCCATTTATCTAGACTGGTCACAGTATCGCTTGATGATATCATGTGATATGACCCAAATATTTCTACATGCTCACCAGCTAGCTAGCTGTTTAAGTTAAGTCACATAGTAGCAGGGACAGTTTGTTGCATCCTGAAAAAAGTGTGAGGACAGACATGATGTGCATGATGATGTGTTACAGTCATATCAGTGTTTGTAATGGCACAGACACAACAGGAGAGGGGTTAATGGATACGATTTGCTTGTTTTGGTGGCACAAATAGTCCTCACTGACATATAATCACTTTTTAATGATTCGGAACATTTTCTTGAATTATAGCAAATTATTTTGTGAACCTTTTGGCTATAGTTATAGACCACTGGAGGTCTCCAGACTTCACTTGGACAATCACTCAGTTAGTATATCATCAGCTAATGGTTTTAGTTTGTATTCTGCAATTAGAAAATGCTTTACAAGTAGTTATATGCAAAGTAAAAGCAAACAGAAACATAATATTTGAAAATAGGAACAATAAAACAGATTAAACAGATGGATAATCTAAAACTGAATTGCACTAGGGTAAAGAAACAAACTGCAGTACCATGGCTGCAGTTTGGGGGTTTAATGGAGCTTACCTGAATACCTTTGAATGTTGTCCTTATGTTTTGACTCCATTGATTTCTTTCTTGGTTTTGGGTAAAATGCAAATTAAAGTTAATTAAAAATATAATAAACAAAAAAAGTGTTTTTTATTATAGGTTAACAAAAGCATGCTTTACTAACTGAAGCAATTTTATACATTAGTATCAATTAATATGATCAAATAATATAGTAAAATATTTGGAAAATGAATTGTTTTCAGAATGAGGGAATTTACCTACACATATTTTGATGTATTTAAATCTAATTTTGAGCACACAAAAGGCAAAATCCTCTAGTCTGCAGGCTGTATCATCAGCTAGCATAATATTTAGATTGCACCCACCCTTTGTAGCATCCATTACTGGATGATTCTGGGTGAAATGTAACTTCAAAGTTGTAATTAATTCATACTCAATATACATAGCTCTGTTTTTTCAAATTAAGCCTGATATTTTGAATGCAGGTGTTTGTCTTTCTCTCTGATGATCCAAGTGGAATAGTTTAAATTATATTCACAAAATACAACATGTATTTGGCATAATGGGGGCTGCACTGGGTGAATTTGTGTTTCCTTTAAGTCAAAGCTATGTGGCCGACAAATAAACCTCACCTGTTTTACGCTGGACCAGGAGGCTGAGGATGCTGAGGCATGTGCAGAGGGCTGGCGGCCTCCCTGTTTCCCTCAGTAGCCATCCAGCCATCCATCCATCTAGCCAGCTCTCCTGAGTCACTTTTCATAATTATTGAATTACATTCCTGGCAACCCATTAAGCAGGACATTCTCTTCTTAACCACCTGCTCTTCCCCCCTCCTCCACCTCATTTTACGCCATCAATCTTTCAGCGTTACCGGAGCCCCTAAAAGCTTTCTGACTGCTCTATAATGGGGGACAGCGCGGGGTCAGGGGGTGCTACAGGACTGTGTGTTCAGAAGCAGTGATGCCTCAGCATTTGGGTGGGGAGCAGGGCAAAGGGACAGGTCGTGGTGTTGGTGTGAGGGGGCAGTGGGGGTCACTCTGTGCAGCCTGGCTGGAGTAGGTCACTGACTGGACCTTTGGCTGGGAACAGGAGGGAAAAGACATGTTTGTTTTGTGATTAGGTGACTTTGTGTGAAAGTTAACTAATCGTGTGCTTCAACAAATAAAAAAAACAAAACTAAGGTGTGCTGAGACTGTTTATAAGATATTATAAATCTGTCACGTTCAGGCATTTTTAAAAAATTTTATAATTTACTTTTTCACGCCCTGTTTTGGGTCATTCTGCTTCAGTTAGCAATTTCCTACATTTCCCAGAATGCCTTTCTTGTCATCCTTTAAAGAATGTTGGATGAAGGATAAACCTGCTGCATTAAGTGATGGATTCAAGCATTAAACACCTCCCCTGCAGGCTTGAAACAGCTGTAAGAAGTTTTAGTCAACAGAATCAGATTATTAGTCCTTTTTTATCCCGTTATTGTGTTGGAGAGTGATTCTTTTTTTGCACCACAGCATGAAACTGTTTGTGTTGTGGCAAGAAAAAAATGTAAAAAATTTTCAAGGACAGCTTATGTGAAGTGAGAGGACACTCTTATTCATTGTCTACACAAAAATATGCACATCTACTCATCAGATCAAAGTTTCAAAGAAGGGGAAACAAATCACTCAGGAATTGTGTAAGTGATGTAAGTTTCTTCTGACATTTTATTTTACTTACTTTAAAAATGTGCTTCAATTTAAGTGCACATGTTGCAATAGTTTCCACTTCAACACAGGACATGAGTGAACAAGTGTTACACAGGATTTATATTGTAATTTCACCTGCTCTGTAATGACCGGCAATTCAAAGCCTCTTTGAGCTCACATCTGAGAAATAAAACATAACACAAAAATATCAGTTTCTGATTGGCTAGGATGTGTCTAGTAAACCTGCAGTTAGCAACTGAGTTTTGTTTGTATTTTTCAAATTTTTGAAGAAATTTTATTTGCATTTAACAGCTTAGATCGATGACCTATTAATGTTTCTTTTATTCCTGCCACCAGCCTAGTGGATAGCGCTAGTGATTTATCTTGATTGATATCAGTGGTTATCCTTAGCTGGCATGGCGGATATATGAACACTATTGGAATATATTAGATTTTAGTAATACAATCATTTAGACAGACATTTCCTCACATACTAAATAATTCTGATGTAATGTCTTCCTTTAAGACTACAGGAATGTGTGCTTTCTTTATGTACATTTTTCCCTTTCCACTGTGATATGGTAGTAGCTGTAACCACTTATTTGGAGGAAACAAAATTTTAGGAACTGTAATTATACATAAAACCCACATGGTAATTTTACTTTACCTACAATTATGTCAGTACTCTCTTTATATAAAATTATTTGATAATACCATACTCAGTAATAATGCATTAAATGCAATACATGCATTATAAATTCATAGAGATTTGCATTTTGCAAGAGTTGTAATTTTAGATATTATTAATAAATTGATAAATGGTCTTGATCCCTAATTAATTGAGCAGCTAAAGGACCTTTTTGGCTGGTTAATGTATTATTACGTCAAATGGGTTCTAGGACAATCACAGTGTGAATTTGGTGGGAGTCACACTTAACACTTTAAAGCTAGGTGTATCATATTTGGTACGTGTTTTTGTGAGTTTTGTGAGTTGTGAGACTTCTACATCATCGGCATGACTTTTTTACCGTCAAGAAATGATATAAATTGCATGACACATTTGCAATTAGTAAATTGCTAAAATACGGCTAATGTAGCAAATGTGAAACAAATTCAAACTCATATACGCAGATTAAAATTTTATATATTTTTATATTTTTTGTCTAAAGAAAATAGGAACACTCCATTATCAAAAAATTAAAGATTTCTGGCAGTTATTTCATGGTTCGGGTTTTAAAGGGTTAAAACCATAATCACGATACTCTATTAGACAGAAAAAAATACTAAAAAAGACTTGACTGTGCATTTCAACTTATGAAAGAAGCAGTTCCCTCATAAAGTCTTTAATTACCGGGCACAATTTTGTTTTATCATTTAATTACCAGCAAAAGTATTAAAGAGCATTACAGAAAACATGAAGGATAACTAAGTATAAACTGCATAGTGACTCTATATCCGCCATCATTTTCAACATCGGTTTTCTGTATAGTTTGTTACCACTTATTATGAAAGATTTACATTTTTTGGCGTGGATCCATTTATTCCAACACATATGTATGCAAACCCTTTATACAAATTAACTATTGATGTAATAGGAGCACTATTAATCATGGTGAAACGGTAAATACTTTGACACTCATCACTTGAAAACCACTAACAGTATAATATGCTGGGGTATCTTGCTATTGTGAAACTCAGTGCTCTTTTCGCTGTGTTTTCCAGGAGATTCCACGTAAGTCAATGTTAAGTGAATAGTAAGGTTAGGCTCGTCTTTACCCTGCTGGCTTATTGACTCACCTGTCAATGCCACTGCAGGGAAAATCTATAAAGCCTAAGAATGTTATCTCAACATCCGTTTGTGGGTGTGTTGGTTCACTCATGCATGCCGGGGTTTAATGGTGTTGCAAAATATTTTAGCAGAATGTGCTTTAAATTGACTGTTTTGGAGAAATGTTGTTAGTGTACGGTGTAAATGTACTGTGTCACTGAATGATGGGAAGAATGTTTCCATGAGAGCAGAAATATGTATAGATTTTAACAAAACAACAAGACCTTTCATAAAACTGTAAGAATTAACTTTTGCCCTTTGGTGACATTAGATTTTTAAAACAAGGTGACAGTCGTGCAGCTCTCATAAACTTATAACTAGGCATGAAAAGCGATAGTGGAGGATTGTGCAATATAATGAAGACTGTTAAGGGACAAAAATTTTACAAATATTGGTAACGGCAGTATCTAAAATGCGAATTACAGTTTGATAAAGTTTGGAGAAGAATTGTGGTCACAGTAAATAAAAATGCAGACTGTGGTGCAGGTCTCAGTCTTATGAATGAAAGTCTAAAATGATACACATCCATCATCCTGATCTAAAGTCGTTCACTTTGTACATCATCAAATTGCAGAGCTTTCTTGACTGGAACTTTGGACACCAAAGGATAAACTGCAGGATACATTGAGCAAACGGTTATTTCTTCTTCTTCTTGTTATAATAATAAGAAATAACCATTTGGTTTTTGGGGGGTTCTTTTTGCTGTTTATGAAAATGGGTTTAATAAGAGGCTCAGTTATATAGTAAAATTTGTTATGTAACCACATCAAGAGCCTAAAAACTGGACTGACTGGACTAAATATTGTTTGGAAAATAAAATGCTAACTTGCTAAATCCTCATCAGATGATAGCTGGTATTTTTGAGGTTTAATCTAATTTGTACCCTTTTTTTGCTCTTCGCATGGATTTTTACCAACATAATCCCAAAGTCTACTTGAATAATAGCCTCAAACTCAAACAAATGACAGCAGAAGCTGTCAGCTGCTCTGTGTCTTTCCACTAGTCTGTATCTTTCCATGCACAATCTGTTTATTTTTTAAGGAAAGTAAAATATTACTTAGGACTTCAGTTTTGCTGAGGATCAGGGAAAGTACAAGACTACATGTCCTTACAAGGATAGTAAAACAAACGTGTGTTGTTACATGTTTACAAGTAAGCACTATCAGTGCAGATGGAGGGTTCGTGCCTCACCTCACAGCATGGAGCTCATTACCTAATGCTCAGATCCCAACACGTATTATTCATCTCTGACAGCTTGCGCACTTTGCATAAAACAAACACACACTCATAATCACACAGATACACACATGTTTGTACATCTATCTTTCTGAGGACCCTCACCGATAGAATGCCTTTCTGAGCCCCTCGCTCTAACCATACCCATCCCAAATAAATTCCTAACCTTAACTTAAACCTGATTCTGAAGTTTTGACCTTGAAACAGTTTTATAGGATGTGCATTTCCCAAAATTTTACTCTAAAGGCATCATTAACTCGAAAACTTAAACGCGTCCTCTTAAACACACAAGAAAGAAAAACTAGCATGCTTTGCTGAACACAGACATAATGCACAGCTGCTCAAATCCACATATGCTGCATATAAAAGTGACCTTGCAGACCAAACGTAAACGTATGCCACACACACACACACACACACACACACACACACACACACACACACACACACACACACACACACACACACACACACACACAGAGCATATGAGTAATGAACAACCTTAATAACACCTCCAACTTTTCCTCTTCTTCTCTCTGCTGGCTGTTTAAATTCACATCCCCCTTTAACATCGTTCTAATCTGATTACCACTGGGCTAATGGCTCTCCTTCTGCTCCTCCCAGACACTCTGCCCAGACCTTGGAAAATACACACACACACACACACACACAAACACACACACAAACTGTTCAGGGTGTGTGCAGAGGCGCTACGTCTGCAAAGTATGGCAGAGGGAAAAGAGCTGAGAGAAAGAGAAGGGAGAAGTTGGTGTATGGTGTTTATATGCATGTGGGTGAATGTTTTGGAGGGTGAGGGTCGGATGAGGGTGGAGGGGTGCAGCGGATCAGCGGCCAACTCCACTCCAAAACCCTCCCCTCACGCTCCCTTTCTCTTCCCTGCAATACCACCCCCTCCCCTTGAGGAAATCTATAGGGAGGGAAGGCAGAGACAGGTGCATTTCTCCACAAATTGAGTTAGCCAAGACATGCCACATCCAATTGGGCTAAATTGATGTGAGAGTTTGTGATGTCTGCCGTGGGTATTACAGCAAAGGTCAGTGTGCCGAGACAATGACATCAATCTGGTCCACGTGGCCGAGCGCTCGGGCCCCCACCAGCCCACTGATTCAAATGCAAACCTGCAAACGCAGGCAAGGGAAGGAGAGGGCGGACAAACGCTGGTATCAAACGGGTGGGCATTTTGTGATTGCTTTTAAACAGACCTCAACACTCTCTGGCTGACAGGATAGGATTGGATAGGAAATACCAATTAGCTCTTTTAATCATAAAGTATTAGAAGCAGTAATCAAAAGGTGTCAACGATTCAGATAAATGTAATATTCAGGTTAATTTGCTTATATGGACATACCTCTGCAGTAAACCACTTAACAAGAGACTTTATTCAATTACAATATATACCATCTAAAATAGTTTGTTAAATATAATAAAGCGATATATTTCTGTCTTTAACTGAGCAGCATTTCATTTGTAGCAAAATAAATTGAGGCTGGTACTTTAAATGCTTCTGTCTGTCACTTATTTCATATAATTGAGTCTTGTTTTACTCTGAAAATAAAGTGTGTTATCATAATAAACCAGCTGTATGAACTGGGTGTGTCATAATAGAATATGAGATTAGCGGAGTTACCCTAACCAAATCACAACATGCATCAACTTGGTTACTTGATTTAATTCCCCATCAAATTGTACATCAATGCAAACACAACCAGCAAAGACACTTCAGTCATGCTAATAAATGCCTGTAGGAGTGGCCTTGGTTTGCTGACTGATTGGCTTTGCTGAAGACATGGTAAAAACATTTATGGCTATAATGTTGACAGTACTGAGCAAATAAGGCCAGATATTTTCATGAGAATTTGGAATTGGAATCAGGAAGTCCTTTCACCTAAACAGCAGAGTAGGTCGATTGCCAGTGGTGCCCAGAACAGCTAATATTAGTTTGCAGATTTGCTCATGCCTCATTAGGATGGACAGTCAGTTGAGGTAGAATAAAAAGCAACAAAGTCCTCGTTTAAAGCAAGCAAAAGTGTTGAGGGACCGATACAGTCCAAAGAGAACTTTCATCTAGGAGACTGACGTTTGTATCCAGTGGGTGACCATTATATGAATTAAAGTGTAGGTTTTTACATTTAAACTGCTTGGTTAGGTTTAGAAAAAGACAGTATAGGTTGTGGCTAAAATCCACCATGATACGTTTTTAATCACATGTTCGAACCTTTTCCACACCACCTAATATATAACTGCCAAAAAAGAATGAATAGACTCCATAGCTTTCCTAAAAAAGTTATTTTTATTGATGCAAGACGTAAACTTAAACCCCCATAAAACCCCAACCAGGATTGTTTTACTTGTTAAGATTTACAGCTGTTTTCTGAATTCTACCTGAGAATTCATGCAGAATATTGAGATTAGCTTAAAGTAAAGACTGGAATTAAAGGGAGAAAGTTAAAATCCATCTGAACTTGATTAGTTAGTCCTTGCTAGCACTAGATTGAACCTAAAAAGAATAAGGAACATTTTTCCAGTCTTCTATTGTCAAATTTTGTAGAGCCCATACAATTTGTGGCCTAAATTTCCTGTTATTACCCCACAGGAGTGGGACCCAGAGTGGTCTTCTGATGCTGTAGCTCTTCTGCTTCAAGGTTGCGCAATCAGAGATGCTCTTTTGCATACTTTGGTTAAAACAAGTGGCTACTTTTGTTCTTATTACCTTCCTATCAGCTCACAGCAGCCTGGTTATTCTCCTCTGAGAACCACGGAGAACATGTCCACAGATTTTCTTTCCACGTTTATAACAGAGCATGAAAAACAACATTAACAACCCTCAGCTGAAACTAGTGAAACCTGCTTTTTAACTGAACTTCAAATGCGTCAACCAACCATTAAGAAATTCAGTTAAAGTTTGTGTCAACTTTGCTAGTGTCTGGGATGTTATTCATATATAAGCCTATCTCAGCAAGTCTGCCAATGCAATTTACCTCATGAACACATATTGCCTATCAATTTCATATCCAACACATGAGTAGTAGTGGTTTAGGGCTACTTTGCTTCTGCTCTCAGAAAATCTAATAGAAACTTCATCATGCTGTCACCTCTACCAGGGCCTGCAAACCCAGATTTCAGGGGTATGGCTTTCATTCCACCTCTATTCAGAGAGCCATTTTCTTTGATCACATTAGCTTTATTGCTCTTCTTATGGTTCCCTCTGTCTTCTCACTGCTACTCTATATCAGCCCAGGGCTATTGGTTTTCATTCTGTGGCTTCAATCTGGACCTGGACCAGGCCAAGCTAGACCAGCTTACAGTGACGTTAATTCATATAAAAGCTATATGAACAGCCAAGTTCAACTCCTGACTTCCCAAGCTCACTCCATCAATGGGGCATTACAACTGACAGAGTACATTAAAAGGTAAATATACAGTAATAGTAATTTGTTGATGAATGTAGCTTTTCTCAAATCCCTCAAAGCAATAAGGGTAAATTGATGTTCTTCCTCTGGTACTTTTTTATATTAAGGTTTCCTTGATGTCATATTCATTTCTATAAAATGCCAAAACATACAAAAAATCTGATCACAATACCATGTAGAAAAAAGATGGTTGTTTTCAGTGATGCTCTGCATCGATCTTTATTTATCTCAGAGCTACTGTGCAGTTTATTTGTGTCTAATCTCACCTTTGTTTTTACCAAATGAGCTGAAAAGCTCTAATTTCTCTGTAAACTATCTGCAAACCCCAGCTGATTAAAGAGGAGTCATCATTTGCTCTCTTTGACAAGGTTTCCTGGAACCCATGGGATCCAGGAAGAAGGCTCAATTCATCGCCAGTCAGTGGAATCCCAGACCAGAGATTTGTCTGAGAGGCAATTTACTGTCATTTGCCAGAGAGCGCTGGGCTGATGCATAAACATCGTTCCTAATATGCCAATTCATCATCAGGCAGCCAGGGGATTCTGGGTGTGTTCTGATCAAATTTGCACCCAGCGATGATGAGGGGCATGTTGGTTTTGCTGCAGAAAAGTGCAGATCCAGCTATTTGTCACGTCAAGCTACCAAAGGGGAGGCAGAGGAGGGAAGATGCACTGCACAGAAATAATATACTGCAGAGGGGAAGGAAGCTCAAAGGTGTATCATGGCACTCTGTTTATACTCAGCTAACATATGCATTTTTAGCCTTGTAGTTTGGGCTGATCTAACACTTTAGTCTAAAATAAAAACAGTAGATTGTCTGAAATGTTTTACAGGCCTACTGACATTAGTGATCCCTTTACCTGATGCCTTTCAACTATAGTTGAGACTATAGGCCAAATTACTGGAGAACAACCAGTAGTTTGGGGTATAAGGTGTAGACACAGGATACCTCATTCAAGACTTTCTCGTCTGTGCTGGGCATTGTTTACAAATGTAGATACATTTTTAAATCTAATAATAATAATAATAATAATACATCACCGTATGACAATAGCCAGTGGTTTCAAGATTTCATTTTGGAAACTGTGTTCCCTCTCTTGCACATCACAGGAGGTCTTTACTCACAACTGGCTCCAAAAATAATGGATATTCCCTACAAATCATTATCATTTTGTAATGTATACTCATATGTCTCTACCGCTGGGACATCACTTGATTGTCTGTGACTGGGGTAAAGATTTCTTTGCATCTATTGAATATTTGACATGAAATTGGGTACAAATATATTCACACATTCTCAGCATGCTTTTAAATAAGTAACGTTGACATTTGACTATATGATTTCTTTTTTCAGTACTTGGTTATATAAAAAAAGTAAAATCACAGTACCTGTATTTAGCAGGCATTATGAACATTGAGGTCCCAGTTTTTGCTAAACATGACAATGTAATCATTTTCCAAAAGCAGTGCTGCAGTAGTCTCACAGAGAGCCTAGACTTCTCTATCTCTATCATACCTTCATAATATGGCCCCAAAGATCACCTGGGAAAGCTATTATTACAGTCTAGTTATGCATTAAAGTAAAGCAAACAGCAGGGGGCTGTGTTACTAAGTTCATGTAAAATGAGAGCTGTTGTCATCACCCTAATGTTAAAAATGAGCTTTCTGAGATGTGTCTTGTGTTGCAAGGTGTCTCTTTCAAACCAGTAATGTTTGGGTTTTGGTGCCTTAAATCAAAATGCAAATGAAAGAAAAGCTAACGACAGTAACAAAATATTCAAATTCCAGCCATCTGGTCAAATTCTGACATGCTACCTGCCTCTTAACATGAACTTTGTCACTTCAAGAGTAAAGTGGATGATTTCCAGCTCACTTCTAGCTCCCTGTGTTTATTCTTGAACTGGTGTAGCTTTGCATCATTACCCATTCAGAATAACTCTTACTTATCCTATACTGGGCTTTGACATGACTCCTACTGCTAAATACAGGCACAATGAACATTGAGGTCCCAGTTTTTGCTAAACATGACAATGTAATAATTTTCCAAAAGCAGTGCTGCAGTAGTCTCACGGAGAGCCTAGACACTATGAAACCTTCATAATATGGTGCCTTAAATTACAAAAAAAGAAGGAAAAAGAAAGAATATGATCAATTAGCAGTTCTCATTTGTGTAAATTTTACTATATCTGGCATTGTGCCATTTTTTTTTTTAAAGCTTTGGGTAAAAAAAAAAATCACAGTGATGATGCAGATGTTCTTATAAATCCACAAGAATATGTATCATATATTATACAGTTTGTGTTAAAGGGTTAGTGCATGCTCAGTTGGTACTAAGGAGTCCAAAATCTGCCGCAAAGATTTTCCCCAATGCCATTACACCACCCTCAGCCTGAACTGTTTCATGTTGTTTACACCAAATTTGGACCCCACCATTCAGATGTTACAGCATCACTCATCAGACCAGGCAAGGTTTTTCCAGTCTTCTGTTGTCCAATTGTGATGAGCACATGTGAATTAGCCTTAGTTTCATGTTCTTATCTTTTAATCATTCTCTGTAAACCCTGGAGATGGTTGTATAGGACAGCCCCAGTAGGTCAGCAGTTTCTGAAAGACTCAGACAAACTTATCTGACAACAACATTCAAAGCCACTAAAATTATCCCCATTCTGATGCTCTGAACTTCAGTAGGTTATTTGTCTAAGATAATGCCATGGCTGATTGAACAGGTGTAGCCGAACTCACAAAGTGGCTGTTGAGTGTATTATAGTGTGTTATTTCTGGACAATCTATGGATTGTCTCAGGCAGGCTTATTCGGCAGACTTGTTGTTCCATACAAAGTCATATATTTGATAATTTTTTTATATTTTTCTTACCCGCTTCATGTAGTGATTAGTTTGGTGTGCAGGTGTTTTTTTTTTAAAGTTCTTTACCAACAAACAAACAAACTACAACAAAACTGCTGCTGAAAAGTCATTTAAAAAATAAAGCTGGTGTTATGTGTTTTGTTTTGTTTTTTCTCTGAGAAAATTTCATGAAAATTGCAAAAGCATCAACAGTAAATGGGTGAAAAATGTGTTTTTAAAAAGGCTGAAGCATTTCTTAAAATGATCAGGCATCATTATTAGTCAAGCTGGAGTAAATAGTGCATTTGCTATGGACTATTTTCAAATGCTGATCAATACACATTTTGTGCTTTACTATTTCCAGAAGCGGGAATGTTGGATGGACTCTAAACACCGTATCTATCCATCCTAATGAAGCAATAGGGTGGCTTTGCAATATTTTTAATTTGACAAAACAAATGAACAAGATTTTGGCTGCAGAGAACATATCATAATGATCAAATCGTTGTGTTCTTTTGATTTGTTCATATTATGAAAAATACATAAGAAATTATGCCTGTATCTTCTAGTGACTTGATATGGGCTCTAATGATGAAGCCCACTAACAAGAGCCTCTGTGAAAACATTAGAAAACATTATAAATCAAAGCACCCTTTTTGTTTACCAACCAATTTGCCATCCGCATCTATTGATTTCAGCCAGAATGCCGAATCTTTGTCTTCCAGTTCTGTAGTGAAGCATCATCCTTCAGAGCCCAGACAGTGGCCTTCTGGGAACAGGAAGTGAATCAGAGTCTGCAGTGGACAGACTGACTCTGATGGCTCCCATCTGGCTGTTCTTTAAGGATTCCATCCAATCAAATTAGCTTTGATTGATCAACAAGTGCTGCCATTGGATGGTAGTCATGGCAATATAAATCACCCTCTCCCATCAATACGGATGGCTTCATTGAAGATGAGCAGTGGTGACAAAGTGTGCATGAATTTCAAGGAAGTTGACTTCCTCTTGTACAGTTTAGTAAATTTGAGGTTGCTGCTGGAGAGAAGAGAGATGATGGTATCAGGATCTTGCTGTTCAAAGATGGATGTGATTCAACATGAACCCTGGATTTACGCATGAAAAACTCGTCACAGTTATCTTATAAAATGATTTTCTAGCATGCAAATGAATGCGCTAATCATTACTTATTAACTGATTATAAAATATCAAATACTATGCACTTACCAAGATACACGTACAACAAACACAGCTATACATTTTGTTTGGGAAGAAACCAAGGTTTGTTTAATTTAGCATCCATCTGGTATTCAACAATGAATTCACTAACAACTTTTTTTTTTTTTATGAGGAAACGTTGCCAAATAGAGCTTCACAAACTGGACGTGGGATTCAATACCATTAAAATATTCAAAGTAATGCACAAACAGCAGTTGGAGTAGTAAGTGCTAGACTGAAACATGTCAAATCAACAAAAAACGAACAAGCAAATCAGTTAAAATGGTGGCATGGTCAATTAAAATAGATTTTATTCACTTCTTCTCTCTTTTTTTTTTTTTATTCACTTCTTCTCTAAATATCTTATCAATAAGCTGTAGCCAAACGCTCTAAACAGAGGCAGTTTAACTTATCAGTCACGACTGTACTGTACTATTCTACTACCTAGCATTATGAAGCACAAGCGGTATACTATGTGGTGCAGATGCTGAATCTGCAGAATGCATCTCCATTGGTGAGTTTCTTGTTGTTTCAGCTTCTAAAGCCACTGAAAACAGTGACTTCAAATTTGGGCCTGGCAATTTTGTGCTAGCCATGCCAGTACCAGCTTTTCACCACTGCGTGTCAATGGAAAAGCATGGAACAAGTTTTAGATTGGGCGTTGGAACTACTTTAGTGGAAAATAGATAGTGTGGTTATCTAATCTAAATCTAAAGTGAACTGAAGTTAAGTAACTTCTAGTGAAGAAGTAGCTCACAGGAGGAAAATGAGTGATGGTGGGCATGACAATGGAAAATAAATTAAAGCGCTAATTAACTAAAGTGATATGATCCTACTCCTTATTTATCATAATAGATTTTCATGTATTGAGAATTATAAAACTGCTATATAGTGATACCATCTTTATTATGGGTGATACTAATGGGAGCTACTGTAATGTCCACCCCATGAGGTAAACTTCTTCAACTGAGTAATTATAAAAAATGTGGAAACAAACCATTGAGCACAGCTTCTTCAATATTTCTGCTGTTATGTTTAGCTGTCTTTGCATATAAGTTTAGATCTATTTGCTTTATTGTTATTTCAAAGCTTTTGTTTTAAAACTGAAAAAAAAGGACTTTGTAAAATTAAAACTATATAGTACCTCATCTCAGTGGAAAAAGTGGAGAGAAACTTGCTTAAAAACACCAGCCATGGTAGATTTAGACTTTTTACTTTGCAGTAATAAACTTCAAACATTGTTTGTGTATGAATGAATTGTAAAGTAGCCATTATAATTTAACCTACATGACTGTGGGGGTTTAAAAGTATTAGTTGTTAATAAGGGTTGACTGAAGCTGTTCAGATTTCAGTCAAACACACCTGCACACTAAAACTACCTCAAATCATCTGCATGATCAGGTGATGGCTGTGCATCAGCTTAAATAAATGGTTATTTAATCTGTCTTACAAATGTTTGTGAGAGACACGGTTTGAAGTTTTGTTACAGCAATATAGCACCCTGACAGCTTGTGATATTGATAAGTTCATTACCATTTGTGACCTCAGATGTACAAGAAACAATAGATTTGAGAAGACCTGTTTTTGTGCATGCAGGGTTATTGTCTCTTGTTGGGACTCTTTTGACTATATGGAAATAATAATTCATATGAGCTGCCTGGTGATTTATGCAGATGGAGTCTGGAGGCAAAATAAAGAGTCTAATGTACAACTGGGGCCACGTGTTTAGTCTGAGCGCATCAAAAGAATATGAAATTGAGAACGGGGTACGAGGCTAAACAAATGAGCAGCTTTAGAAATTGATAGCAGGTGTTTACATGCGGCATTTTTGCATATTGTAATGTCGAAGCAGGGGTGTGTAATAAACATTACAAAGCGTTGTATAGTCTAATAATCAATATAACTCACAATGACCTTGACGTTTTATGATGGATTGGGAGACACGGCCTACTGTAATTGCTGCCCAGCCCTCCCTCCCTCTTTCCTTCCTTTCACCCTGCCGCCTCCGCTCCTTCTCTCTTCCCTTTTTTGACATTAAAAACCGCTCCATCATCCTCGATGCGCCGCCTTGTCGCCTGCCGCTCAGATGACCATTAATCGCTTAATTCCAGTAAACCTACGTGCGCACAAAAGGCCCCTGTCTGCTGCTTAATGCATGTGTGATTAAGCTTTTAGGCCGACCACACGGCATTATTAGCAAGCAGGTCCTTGTATAGAGAGCCAAATGCCTTCAGGGGGCCCGAGGGTGGTGTAGGATAGAGGAGGGGTGGGTGCGGAGGGTGAGAGGGGAGGCAAGTTAATGACACTGACCCTCACTTCCCCAACAGCTATTCAATTCAACAATAATAACGGGTCACGCAGCTGATTTATGAGGCTCAGGCTAATAATTGTCAATTGCTAATGCGGGGGTTGGAAGGGGGTTAATGCCAGTAGACTATGCTAAATAAAATATGCTTTGACCCCACTGGGGGAAAAGCAGGAGGCCAGAAAAAAAATGACAGATGATTTTTCAGATTGCCCCCCTCCCCAAAAAAGCTTGTTGCAGTTTAACTGAGTCTAAATCACAACGTGGTTCGGCGTCTGTGACTTAAAACATTTATCTGGGACCTGACTCTAAGCCTGACTCCGGCCTGCATACCCCATCCGTCCGCCTGCATGGCTGCAATAAATTAATAACAACCAAACAACATGTCGTGGAGAGGCGGATTCAATTACCAAGTTTATTTACAGGGAAAATCTCATGAAGGCCATTGACCAACGTTAAACAGCGCGGGATGAAACGATGACAAGAGCTCCGATAAGAATTTAATTCCATCTCATTTCAGACGATTTTATGAATCAAATTCTTGAACACTGGCAAGAGATTTAATGATCACATCTTTGCGAAATCTTATTTCAGGACCGGTCGATGGCATTTCTCTGCGTTAATGTCGACTTAGAGGTTGGAGTAATTTAGTAATTGATTCCTTGCCTGGCTCTCGCCCGTGCCAAGGCCGCGTTTGAGGGTAATATGTTTCCTAATCTTATCCACTGGAATAAGATTTTTATGTTAATCCACTGGCTGGTCTCTTGGTCACTTGGGAAGAGCAGATAAAGGCTCAGAGGGGCCAGAGAGGCCAGAGGAGACGAGCTGTGCTCTGCTGGAGCTGGCTGCAGCATCTGGAAGACAGTTAACGTAAGATAAGAGGGAAAAATTACACACAACACAACCTGTAGTCCACGAATTCAAAACAGTTACATTCACAATTTGTTACGTGATCATTATAAACCCATAAAGGCGAGATGAAATGGCGATAAGTTGATTTTTTTCCCCCTCCCTTCCTCTCCTTTACTGTATCTGACGATCACCGTGACCTCTGGTGATTTTATTTCATAGATTTTAACAAGCTGTAAATGCACATAATATTTTCTCCATAAAAATACAAAATACACAAACAACAACACGAGACTGAGCCTGCTCGCAGCAGGCTGTATCCCTGGCGTCTTTTGTGCTGGCTGAACGTTTTTTTCTGCAGACATGGAGAAAGACACCAGCTTCTAATTGAATTTTGCCTCTTTCCCAGATGTCACTTTCCATCTGTGCGCTTGGAAACGCGATGCGCCTTTTACGCACCAGCCTGGAACACCTTAAAGTCTGATGTTTGATCCCCCCCACTCCCCCCACCCCAACCCATCCTTTTGAGTTAACATATTTTGCGATGTTCAGTTTTACATGGTGAAAAGAAAGTACACTAGACAAAATATCCAACACGAATGTGATTTATTACAGAATAATTGCCGCCCATTAATAATAACCCAAATTATTAGTGTAAAGATGTAGCAAAGCCTCCTTTCTCATCTTGTAATCGTTTTTCTCAGATATTTTTCACGCATTTTGCAACTAGAGGGAGACCTTCTATCCATCCCGTCAAATTGAGACATCAGACTAAATTGCCATGAGAAATAGTCCCCAAAATGAATTTTTTATCTGCTCCAGAGCCCCTCCCCTGCAACACGCGGCCTTATTAATAACCGTTTTGATAAGCGTAGGATTTCCTCGGGCGGAGGAGTGAGACATTGTAGGTGAAATGTGACAGCGGGACCCTCCCATCTTTCTCTCTCTCTCTCTTTATCCTCCTCTGTTACTTTGCCTTTTCAGGGGAGTGGATCCATCCAATCCATCCAGAGACAATGGCATTTTGTTCCACTTTTTGTCCCTCCTGTCGACCCGCATTCCTATATTGCTGAGCAACGATAGTGTGCACTAAATGGAGAGGAGTTCCTCCCATATCCCTTCTATTGTCCGGCACTTGCCAAGGGAATTTAAGGTCTTGCACACATCGCGTTTTCCTGATTTATTTAAGTGAATACATATGGTTGAGGCCCTTTATTTGCACCGTAATTACGAATTAAAGGACAATTATGTTAGTGTAAATCACTTTTTCTTCCTCACTCACTGTGTTTGGAAAAGGTGCTTTGTATGGAGAGTGTTTCAACCTGCAGCCAACAGACCCTGTGCATCCACATAAAAGCTGACTGCACGTCTTGCATCTTGCAAAATCTTTTCAAAAGTCATTGAAGTCAACTCACATTGCAGATTTTCTCCTTTCAGATTTTATATTCTCACATCAAAACAAAATCAAACTGCGGCTTTGGGTGCCAGCCGAACCAGCTGAAAGAATTAAAAGATGTTGAAACTATAAAAAAGGAGGCGTTTCAATAGCTGGTCTATGGCGGAGGGACTATAGACCACAAGAATAAAGAGCAGCTTCAGTGAAAGAACCCGATGGCTAAAAGCTATAATTGTATTTGCCTCGGCGAAATATCAGAAAAGACTTCTCGTTTCTTTGAGCGTTATTAGATTAATTCCCAGAGATGGTTTCTTTTCTCGCTGCCAGACGCGTGGAGGGAGGACGGTGAACCATTTGGCTCTTTGGTTTCAATAATCAAATTAACCATTTGGTACAACTTTTGGGTCCCAGCTCGTGTGTAGAAAGAGAAAATAAAAAAAGAAAACATTTACATAATAGGGACCGGGTTGTGTCAAGAAAGAATTAACTTTTTTCTGTTCTCATTGATCCCTGGGAAGACAATGTACACAAGGAAGAAAAGGGAGAAACACACTGCAACACGTCAGCAATTGTGGAGAAAAATAATTGATGGCAGAATGCAAGCAGGTTTTCTATTTATTTATTTTTTATTTAGCGGGAGCTGCACCTTGTTGTGTTCGGTGCCACATTCAGCCTCATATTCTCCTCTGTTTCAGTTTAAATAACAAAGCAAGTCAATATTTTTACTAAAAGGCAACAATTAAAAAAATAAAATCGTATATTTTATGTCATGGAGGTATAAATGGTCCACAGTCTATATATAGCTATAGAATATATAGCTATAGGTAATGTATCTTATTTTATTTAGTGCAGCTATTTAGAATATGAAATCTTTATGTCTTCAGATATTGACCTGCTAGCATTTTTCCAGTAAACGTCTACATTGTTTTTATATCAGCCTTTAAAAATTATTGTATATAAAACTCAATATTATGACAAAATCAAATATCTCCGAGGTACTACAGTTACAAGAAACAAAGATCCATAAAAATCTTATGATGACGTTTTATAGGTTTTAAGACAAAATTTTGTAATATGTAATGTCCAAGCTGATAGCCGCAATATAATAATAATAATAGAAAATACTAACATACTCTATTGATCATTTTATCCTCAGATTATTATAGGAATATTATTGTAACACTTCGATGTAGGGCCACTACTCATATCAATCACCCAAACATGAACAGAATAATAAATTCAATAATCAAACACTTACGTGCTAAATTTAATAAATGCACCGTAATTGCTTTTTCTTCTTTTTGTGTTTCGATCATTTGAAAGGGAAAACTCGCTGCTTCACCAGAGGACTTGAACTCGGTCCAGTGGAAAAAAAGAGGAAGAAGAAACGCATCGAGAGTGTAAGCGCCATACAAAATGGTTCACCTTATTACGCAAACCAAATTAACCACTCAGCCAATATTGTGAGCCTAAGAGGTCCGATGACTGCCTCGCCAGTTCGTTACTTTCATTAGAAAGATGTTATTTGCCAAATAAACGGAATAATGAAAGTAATAAAGACAATTACAAACTCATTTGAATCATAAAAATACACCCGGAAGTTTCGGGGAGATTATACTGCAGCTGAGCAGGAAAAGATTTGGAACAATGTTGGCAGAAAAGGCAAAATTTAGTATGAAATCGAAGCCGGAAAATACGTTTATTACCGCGCATAAATTCCAACACGTTGGGCTTTGAGCCCATGGAGACAATTTCTACCTTTCTTTCTACCTCCCCCCTTAATAACAGCAAGTCGTGAACCACAAATGATACTGTCCGGATTTAAAATCGAGCTGTGTCTAAGAGTTTCGTGTTAAATAAAACCCGAAGAAATCCAGACAGGCGATACTGCGTGCAGGTAGCACACATTCAGTTTAAAAAATCATATACGTGAATGCATATCTCGTTTCTTTTTCTCTAAAGCTGATATAAACAGGTAATTAAAAAAATTAAACCAGGTGCTTCTGTAACAAATTGTTTAGCCCCAATAAAAATATAAATGGTTATAAGAGATAAAAGCCGACACGTTTGGCTTCACTGCAGAAGACCAGAGTCAGGATCAGTGAAAATAGTCGGAGCAGACGGGCAGAAAGAAGAGGTAGAGGGGGAATACTATGTGAAATCCTGCCCAAGGTATACGGTCGCTTAAAAGGCTTAAAAGCTTGGAGAAAATTGGATCAGGGAGAATCGTCACCCAACTTTCATTATTTCCAAGTGGTGTGATTGAATTAAAGGGCAAGATGGTGGTTGGAGAGGAGTGGGGTGGATGGGTAGAGGGGTGGGCGGCGGCGGCAGTGGTGGTGGAGGGGTGCGTAATGGCGAGGTATTAAATTCTAATTAGAGATGCAGGGGATCAATGATAGGGAGGTTGGACAGCCCGGGCCCCCAGTGCCAGCCCAATAGACTGATGAGTTATTGTCATGTAAAAAAGCGCTAGCAATAAGACCAAACGCTTTGCTATTGTCCAAGCGGAAAGAGCCAAGTTTATTATGAGGACTATATGCTCTAGAGACCTCGGGCTAGGCGGCTCTTAGGGGGCTTTTCATAAAACAGGGCTAGGTTCCTATAAAGGAGGCCAGTTTTGGAGCAGGCGCTGAGCAGTGAACATCTACCCACCGTCCAGCCTTTTTTTTCCAATCAGTTCAAACCAAACAAGTAATCTTTCCCCCCCAAACTCAGACCGCGCGTCCTCCTCATTTTTGTTTTTATTATTTTTTTCTTTCAAACCCATTTTTTGGGTGCTTTTGTTTGACATTTTTTCCAGGGAAGTGCAGCTTTCTAACTCTACCGAGCCTTCTCAAATGTATAAAATGGAGTATTCTTACCTAAATTCCTCTGCCTACGAGTCATGTATGGCCGGGATGGACACTTCGAGCTTGGCATCGGCCTATGCGGACTTCAGTTCGTGCAGTCAAGCCAGTGGGTTTCAGTACAATCCCATCAGGACCACTTTTGGGGCCACCTCCGGCTGTCCGTCTCTCACGCCGGGGTCCTGCAGTCTGGGGACCCTGCGGGACCACCAGAGCAGCCCGTACGCCGCAGGTAAGCAGCGGCTCCAGAGCCTCAACCCGGTGTATTATAGGACGCCTTGATTGCATTTGAAAATGGAAATGTGTTTAGTATTTACGAAACGAAATTTGCTTACACAAATGAAAGAATTTATCACGTTAGAAGCGATTGCAGGCAAGCGGTAATTCGGTTACGGGGTTATACTATCCCAGTCACACCCAAAACCGCCAACAGAATTATCTTAAGCTGCCAAAATGATAGGCATAATTTATTTACTTTGCGATGAGACATAAAGCTTCGAAAATAATTAGATAACCAAAGACTAAAGCTCATTATTGACACCGAATTGGAGTTACAGTAGCAACAAGCGGGGCGGATGGGAACATTATGACAAGTTTTCAAACTTGAGCCTCAATCTGAGGAGAACAATTAGTTTAACATTACAATTAACCCCATCACAGGTCTGCAACGTTATCAGTTCTGAACTAATTCAAAGGTAATCAAAGGCATAATACAATTGGAAGCTTTAGCCCAGCGTCCTTAACCGGATTTTAAACAAAATATTGAATTTACTTCCATTTGACAACATCACATTTACACACCCTCATATCTCCCCATTACTGCACCGATAAGACCACTGCACGTGTAACCATGACATTTCATTTACAGTTCCATACAAACTCTTCACGGATCACGGGGGACTGAACGAGAAGAGAAAGCAGAGGCGCATCCGGACCACTTTCACCAGCGCACAGCTGAAGGAGCTTGAGCGGGTTTTTGCTGAAACACACTACCCGGACATCTACACTAGAGAGGAGCTGGCACTCAAAATCGATCTGACTGAAGCCAGAGTGCAGGTACATAACCACCGACTCCCTTTAGGCACAGTTACGCACTGGTGGATGCAAATGAGAACTATTTCAAAATACTGGGTCTAATCAATCATTATCACTAGATTTTAAGCAAAAGTTGAACTGCTTTCACAATGCGAAGTGCTGAGTACTACTGCTGTGTACACATTGGCGAAATAGACAACGTCTTTCTTTTGAGGCTTTCAGATATTAAAACGTCTTTATGTGACTAAAATTATGTAGAGAACTCAACTTTTCTGTCGCCTTTTGTTTTGTCAGTCTTCTAGAAATTTAAGTCACGGTCGTTTAACGTTTCTACTTCCACCTTTTCACAACTAAACAGGTATGGTTCCAAAACCGACGTGCCAAATTCCGCAAGCAGGAGCGGGCTGCAGCAGCGGCTGCAGCTGCAGCCAAGTCCAGTTCTGGAAAAAAGTCCGATTCGAGAGATGAAGACAGCAAAGAGACCAAAACCACCGACCCTGACAGCACAGGAGGACCGGGCCCGAACCCTGTGCCCACCTCCAACTGCGGCGGGCCGAGCCCTACTGCAGGCCAAGTCAACACCACCGGGAACGGACAAGCGGACCAAGTGAAGACCTCCGTGTCCACCGGCATGGGAGTGACAGCACCAAGCCAAGGCTGGGCCACCGCACCGGGGACCATCACCTCTATCCCGGACTCATTGGGCGGGCCCTTCGCCAGCGTACTGTCGTCTTTGCAAAGACAGAACGGAGCCAAAGCTACGTTAGTAAAGACCAGCATGTTCTAATGAAGCTTCAAATCGGGGAAAGAGAAGCAGAGCAGGGGAAGAGAGATACGTTTCCTCCTTCTCTGGAGACTGAAAAGCAATCGCCCAAGACTGACTTAAGGACAACAAAAAGCAGTTAGGAAAAAAAGATTACTACTGTTATCTTTTATTTTTACGCCTTGCGTCGTTTCTTGTGGCCAGTTGGCAGTTTGCGGCAAACATATCCATCTTGACAAGTCAGATCGTCTTATAATAAAAAAAAAAAGAAAGTTATTTTCTACAAACAAGTGCGAGTTGTGTAAAATCTTTTCAAGCATGTCTCGGGACGAAATACACTGAGAAATAAGACAGAAAAGGTCTTTTTCTACGTGCACCAATGTTATCTAAACATCCATTATTCATGCATTAATTAAAAACACATCAAGCTTGAAATAAATACTTAAAATCGGATCAATTGACTTGTTAAGATGAATAGATTTTGTTCAGATTTGGAGCATAAACAAACGTCGCCACGCTGGAAAGGCGTAGTGCCATCAGTGAGCAAAGGAGCCTCGTTTAGTCACATTAAATGTCAGTGTTCATCAGATGCTTTGTTTCGTTCAGAGACGTTGAATCTCCACGACTGAGGATGCTTCCCACAAACATATGGTATGAAACAACCAATATCCAACAAGACGCTGACGCATTTTGCTGTTTTGTTCTCTGCAGACACAACCTGCTGTGTGGAAGTGGCCTCTTACAGCTGTGTTTTGGTTTCTAAGGCTGCTGAGAGTTTAGTTTCTTTAAATTATCGATATAAACACAATTATTTCCTCAAGAAAAAAGGCACAAACTTACTGCAATGTTCACCTCTGACAGGAAATCTGTATGTTTTGTGTGTCTTTCTACGGCAATGTTTTTGTGGCTCAAAATTGTATAGTGTTAATACGTATTATTGTCTCCTATAGTTGAACCATAGGCCATACTCCCTCGTAGATCGATCATACAAGTCTTTTTGATGTTTTACAAAATTCCCTCGGAAGAATTTATTTTGGGTAAAAAAGGGGAATGGATGCAAACATTGTATTTATTTCTATATAATTTGCATGTTGTCTCTTTGTCTGATTTTACAATGATTTCCCTCCCATTTTGTGAGCATTATGTAACATGTTTTGTCCAGGATCTGAAAGTTATTTATATGTAGGTAATGAATGCTTATATTTAAGAAGGAAATATTTCTACATGTGCACATAGTTTTCCAGGTGTACCATTGAAATGATTGTTGATGATAAAAAAAAAAAATAATAGTCCATATTGTTTTTGTCATGTTTTTCTTTGGGAAAGAAATCGTGGAAATGATCGGTTATTATTCTTTTTGTAGTATACGATTCTTGAACAATTTTGAAAAAACATATTTTGTCACGGTGGTTTGAAAAGGGCGAAGATTTCAGCACCACGGACAGCACCGCGACGTTTCAGAATTCGTTCTTTCTGATTGACTTTTGGGAAAAAGAAAAAGAATGGGAGAAGGTAATCCGGCCTTTAGTTTAATTTATGAAACCAGGATGTTTCTTTAAAAACAAACAAACAAACAAACAGTCAGTCAGTCAGTCAGTCAGTCAGTCAATCTTTCTTCAAGATTGACTGACTCTTATTAAAAGGCAATGTTTAAATTCGGGGGAAATATTGTATACGAACTTGAAATTAAACTACACTAAAATACACAAATTAATTATTTTTCAAGAAATGAAACTCAATCAGGTTTATTTTTAAAATGGTAAATAAGGAGTTAAACAAACTGGCTGACACTTTTTCTTTTATTAAAAAACATCCGTGGAATCCAGTTTTCTGACTCAAGGCACAATTTGGGAATAATCGCTACCAGATTTTAGGTGATATCAAAAATACTACGGGAATCCGTTTGTTGAACACAGAATTCGTTTCATGTATAAGCCAGAGAGTCCATCGAGGTAAGTGTTTTAATTTTATGAAGTCACATTTTAAAAAGGCACTCTAATCAAAAACTCAAGACCTTAATAGGCACCTCTTTGAATTTAAAGCCAAATAAATGTTCGGAGTCGTTATTCTCGGTTTATTCTGACCCAACTTGAGTATTATTTTAGTATCACCTGAAAACATCATTAGGCTACAGACGATTGTTTTGTGTTTTATCATTAGAAATTTATGGTGCTGTCATAAAAACGCACATGGGAAAAAAAAAGAGGTTTCTATTCTCACTGGGTTAGAATGAGCTATTATATTATTTGATAGTTTATCAATAGGAAGACACATTTTAAAAAAATTCTATGTAAATCTTTAAATAACACTCGAAAATTGGTTACGGTCAGCCTTTTTGTTCTTGGAGTCACACGACACATAAAAAGGACAAAAAAAAAATACGCTGTGATTACAGGTGAAATGACTGAGCATAATATTTGTCCGTTTATTCATGATTCCAAACCTGAAGAGTTTCGCTTTGTGACACTTTTAACAAACTGGCATCTTACTAAATGTACATTTTAAAGCATTTATTTACTTTTCTTCTGTATTTTTATTGCAAAATGACCAGACAGAAGCAGGGCGTTAATGTATATCATTTTATTTATAAACATACAGTATGCTATAAATGCAAATGCATTTAAACATCAAATTAATCTATATTTCGCATAGTGCTCAGGTGAATATTACAATAAATACAGAACAGACGTAAAAGATTTCATTCCCCAACTATCCTGCGATAAGAAGACCGTCTGAATATAGAGCTCCGTCTCAAAGATCCCGCTATAAGAGACTGGGCTTGACAATTATTCGTTAACTAAATTGAGAAAAAAAATACACAATCATAACAGAAGTTTAAAAATACTGTAGATCAAGAGATGACCCCAGAGGGGAAGCTTGGCTATAGGACACAGTTCAGGAGGAGAAAAAGGAGGCTGTTTGCTAGTTTGCTTTCATACAGCAAATCATTTGGTTTTAGGCTTAAACGTGCACTTTTTTTCATTACATCCACAACACATAACAGGAAGAGCTCTTCTCATACACCTTAAAAAAGAAGCAAGTGACTGAAAATGTGCAGCCAGCGCCACAAATCTTTAGTTTTCATCCAACCAAATATTGCACAGGTGCAGCTGCTGCTGGTATGTGTTTATAGTATTTTTGCTCTTTACCTAGTAATAACGTGTATTAGTGATTTTTTTTAATTTTCAAGGTATAAATGAATTCTATCATTGAGCCATTATCAAAATTGCCTCAATTAAAAGCATAGAGAAGTCTATATCACTCTAGAATAAAACATCCAAATTAAATGAAATTTTCCCCTGCAGTATACATAATCTGTCTTTTACCAAGTAGACATCACACGCTTTATTTCATTTTATTCCAGTCTTTGCATTTGTTATAGCACTGCAAACCACAGAGGAAGGGAGGCGGGGGAATTATGAAATCAAATTTGAGTGAAAATAAACAGTACTTATCAACTAAAATAAAGCGTGATGTGAGGGAGAGCTGCAGCCTTCTTGTCTGCAGTTTAAAATTTGGCCAGATCCCTCCAACAAAATAAAATAAAACAACATAAAATAAAGGAGAAATAAAACACCATCATACAGCTGGTGTTTTTTCCTGCATCACCTTGGCTTTCCTAAGGCACATTGAAGTCTTGACTTTCCAAGCTGATAGATTGGAAGAGGAACAACCTGCTGTGACCCAAAAGCACAAAACCAGCTTTTAAGTCCTGTTATTGCCCTAATGATGAACCTACATCCATACTATGTCTTTATACTCGAAGCTAATTTTATTCTGTAAAGAAAAAGAGACACTGGAGGTCACTGCGAGGGCCAAAGGATAAAAATAGTGGCTTGCTCTATATTGTATTTGAGTCTAAATAGTCACCTTTATTGCACTTTTTATATCTGTTTGCTGTAATTTATCACTTAACTGAAGGAGGATACATTTATTAATGTGTTTCGGATTAAACCTGTTTAGGCTCTCTGTCTGCCTAGCTGCCTTACCACATAATTATTCTTTCCAGTTTTTGGATGCTTATCCCTCCAAATTAAGAAAATCTCTCTTAAACGATAAAAAGTGATATAATATACTGGCAATAATTCACATTTTTGAACACCTTGTTTGTTTTTGTGTGTTCATTCAGACAGTACAGGGCATCAACATAGTCTACCTGTGTTTGAAGCATCTGCAGATGTGTTTTCTTTTAACATGGCTGCCGCCTCAGAACAGTCTTTTTTTCTCGCTGCTGCGTGATGAAACACAGTCTGTGGTGGCATGAGGACCAATCAAATCCAGATTTCACTCATGCATCAGATGACACACATATGAAGATTTTTTTTTCCCCACATTTGGGCCAAATGATGAATCTTGAATGGTTATCGAACTGCAGAAGATGCAAAGATTCTGACACGCTGCGAAGGACGTGATTTGCAGATAATCAGGTTAAAACAGGGATGGGGGGGGTTCTTCCTTTGAACCTTGTGCTTGTCAGTCGAGCGTCACAATGTGGTTGGCTGTCCGGCAGCTTGATAGGAAAGGAAAAGAGGGGAAAGAGAATCAAATTGACAATTTTTATAAACCACAATTGTTTTTCTGGGACTTCATGTTCAAGGACATGGAGCTTTAATGAAAGAAGACCTTCTTAATTTGAGATAAAGACTCAGGAGTCTTCTGATAGAGGCCCTGATTTGATTTTGCGGTTTACTGATCCCCGAATGATAACGACTGTTGAGAGGTTACTGAAACACGAGCTGTGTTGTTTGGAAAAGTTTTGCTGTTGTGCAGTAAAGGTGAAAGGGACAGAAAGTTACTGTCATCCTCTTCTGAGTGCAACACCCCCATTTCCTCCTTCTGCCCGTTTCAGCTTCAGTGCATCTGGTGCACCTGTATTAAGCTGCGCTGGCGAGGATTTTCATATTAAAATACACTTGTCCTATCAGCCTCACAGTTACGCTGCAATAAAGAGTCTAAGTTTTGAAACACACTGAAAAGTTTTAGCATACAATAGTGTCAAGTTTACTTTGAAAACAATAAATCAAAATAAATTTGGTTTGTTTTTCTACCTGGTTCATGAGAGCCGTATTTACTGCTGCTGCTCACATTATTAAAATCTGCATTTATTCATCATTGAAAATAAGACATATGGCCAACATTAGCAAACAATAAGGGAGAAGAATACCTTTCCTTTTTTTTTTCTAATTTTATACAAAGATTAAACTTTCTGTTTTGTGAGGATGATGTAAAAAGATAGTTATTTATTTCTGGTTATTTTTAGTTATTTATGGTGATGTTGTTTTTTAATTCCGTACACCCTGACCACAGATGTAAACATTCCTAGGGAATTTTCCATTCTCCCTGGGAGACATAGATATAATGTAGGGGGAGACAGAGGAGGAAGACATAGGAGAGGGTTCAGGAGGACTCACAGCGGGAGCGGATGTAGCACTGGTGGCAGTTGAGGAGGCCGTTTTTTATTCGGACATCCGTTCCTGTGGTTGTATCGCCTAACTGTCCTTTACACACGCCACACTGAAGAGAGAGACAGAGGGAAATTGCAAATGTTGTTACCAACAGTTGTATCCTAAAGGAGAAGCCTGGTGTTCCCCTAAGTGTTTCTAAGTATCAACAAATCCCATGAAAGACTTAATTAAATCTTTTTGGCTTTCAAACCTTCACTTTCTGTGGTACTGAGACTCAAACCAATTATTTCTACTAAAGGTGGACATTTTTAAAGACAGATCACATACAGATGGGTGACTGATTATTATTAAATCCTTTATTTATACAGGCTGTCCTTTTCCAAGTTCAGGCTGAATACGGAACACAGCTAATTTTAAAATGTCCTGTGACCTGTTATTGTAAGTGCTGTACATAAATTTAATCAAAGAGCAGAGGTAACAAGGCAGTCTTTGAAGCAAAGCCTTGTAGAGCCTCATCGATTCAACTGATACTCTTACACGTGTTTGATGATTTAAAAATCGTTTGCACTTGACTTGACCTGAAATATTTGTAGACTATTGTCTGAAGTAAAAAATGAAGAAAAACAACAATAATTTAACCACTCTTATCTTTTAACACTGCTACTCATTTTATCTAATCTAATCTGGATAATACACAAAACAGAGAATGACAAAGATGAGCACTTTCTCTTTCATCAACCTTAAAGCAGTGGATGTGGAAATAGAGGCTGAGGGTCTCTATGATCATGGCAGCCCCTTTCCCTAATGGCTGACCACAGCTGGAACACAGCTTCTTCCCACTGACAGACCTATAGGAGAGAGAGAGAGAGAGAAGTAGGAAGACACATAGAAGGAAAATCACCAATATTAAACACTCATCTGTTTAATTACCACCAGTTAAGCTACTTTGACAATAAAAAAGGAGCCAGTTAATAACCAGTTTATTTTTTCATGTTGTTTTCATTCTGGAAAATTAGAAAAGACAGAAAGAAAAAAATAATCCTCAAAGCATAAATATCCTCATCAGAAGACCAGATTCTATCTTCCTTTCAATCAAATTAAGATAGAATCTGGTTTTCCACTCTTATGTTTTGTGGTGCTCTTTTTGACCCCTGCTAACTTGTGAGTCTGTATATTTAAAATATTGAAAATTCATTGACTAGTATGCTGACTTAGCTCCTGGGGAAAAGCTAATATTTCAGGGGTTTTTGGTGTAGCCAAGAGATCCAGACTCTCTGTTCCTTCTATCAGTCACTGTCTTTGAATGGAAACACATTTGAAAAAACAACATTATCATCAGACAGTAGATGTGTTTTCAGCAAATGCATCCCCTCTTTTGAGCTCTACAAGGACTGCTCACCTGTGTGTAACTTAAGCCTGCTCAAACACGATTTGCCAATAAAACTGCAAACAGAAACCAGAAAGCCAGAAATCTTATTCATTCCCTATAGATTCTGCAGGCAGTTATCTGTGGCAGAGATTCATGTACGTGCTGTCTTGTGCTTTCACTGATGTTCAGCAGAGGCTGTTTGCTGACATCATGGTGTGCATGTATGTTTTTGGTCTCCTCTGCGTGCTGTTAACTGCATTTTAAAAACATGTTAACTGAAAGAAAACATAATTTCTTAAAGCTGGATAATGGATCATTTGGAGCAGTTTATGTGAATGTGCTCATTGTACGACGATGAAACATAAAAAACAAAACTACATAAAATGAATGAATAAACTGCTACTTCTCCTCGACTCCACCATTCTTTGGTTCTATTCAAATACCATACACGTTAGAGGGTAAATGCTGCTGGTACATGTTATGAGCTGGGTGGAGAAATGCAAGCAGCAAAGCAGAAAATGACAATGCAGAAGTGAATCACAAGCTCCCTTTCCTCCATGTGGGCCATTTGTGATGCAATACCTGTTGGGTGCTGGAGGCAGTGCGTCAGAGGGTGGTGGGCATGCTGCAGGGGTTTTTGATGAGCTGCGGCCCATGTTATTATCAATAGGGCCACTCCTGGAAATGGACAGCAACATGCAACATGACGATGACTCGCAGTTACAGCGACACTATTGGCTGTCAGAGTCAGACACGAGCCAATCCAAGACAGAACAACAGTCAAATCTGCTCAGTGATGTTTGGATAGATCCAGCATTACTTCATCCATTAAAATGTATTGTTATGTGTTACTATAGTATATGATTCTCCTGATAAGGTTTATAACACTTCGGTCATGGCAAACAAGTGCTGGAAGACTATGAAGCAAAATGCAGGTATAAGAAGCCACCTGGTGGCCAAACAGCATAACAGGAGCTTTTACTCCAACACAATAGAAACCTGCTGGTTTCTGGTGTGATTATTTAAAATATGCATTTATAACACAGATAATATATATATATATATTTTAAAAAGCAGAATTTTTTTTAAACTAAAGACAATGGACATGAGAGGATAAAATAATGTTAAAGAATCACACTGCAACATGAACACATGGCATATTTGGAGACTATATGTGTCAGGACAAGAAACTGCATTAATGTGCATGCATGCTTTTAACCCACCTCTATTTAGAAGAGGAAAACAAATGGAAGCTATTAGAGAATAATATTCAGGAACTGTGGCAGAAGCTACACTGAAGCCTTGTTCTCTCTCACACACCTTCGTCCTCCTGGAGGTTTGCTGCCGTCTGCTGGGAGTTCTTGTTGTTTCTTGACTGGAGTTGAAGACTTGGCCAGCACCGGAGGAACCTTTTGGCCATTCTGTAGGCTGTGACCAAATTTCTCCGCCTGACTGCTGCTCTGACTCATTGAGCTGATGACAGCAGAGAGAGAAATGTGTTGAAATGATTGGTCAACTGTCAAAAATACACAGAATTCAGACAAAGACACAAAACAAAATACTGTCATGGCCATAGCCTGCAGGATTTGTTTCATCACACAGAAACAGGCGGATCAGTCTCACTGATCTCATTTTATCATTTAGTAGTTCATCATTTTAACATGAGAGCAGTTCTCTTCTAAGCTGATTTACCTTTACTTAAAGTATCAAAATCAAAAGTGGCTCTCAATTTAAAACTGAACCTTTTAACTCATTTGCAAAAAACAAAACAAAGAAAGCACTCCTATTTATGACCAAATATAGAGCAGTATTCTAACATTTAAGCCTCATTAAGTGCTACTGTGGATTAAGAACTTATTATTTGAAAAAACATTGGAACATTTACTTAATGGAGACACCTTAACTAACCTTCTGGCTGTTTTCATGCTGTCATCAGCGGTGCTGATGTCACTAGTCCGGTCATTTTCTCTCCGTTTCAGATCCACGCTCTCTGTGCTCTCCCTCTGTGTCAGCAGGTAAGAAACAGCAAACTGTTAGCTGAACAGCCTCGATGTCCTCTTAAGTGACTTTCAAAAATAACTTGAGCCAGTTAAAAAGTAATGAATTTAGCAATAACTTATACTTATCATATATGCTATTAAAATCCAATGAAGTGCTCTATATGTGGTTGTGGCTTGTTTATAGCCACATACTGTCAGACCAAATTAAATAATGTAATTTTGTGCATGCATCTGCCTCCTGACATCTGACCCACGTTAACACATGGACTGAACATACACACACCCACAATGGACAGACAACTGTACCCTCAAACACACAATAATAACATGGACTGAACCACCACTCACAACCACTAGCACTTTATATAGATACTGTAGAAATTATCCACATATCTAATTTATCTTAACTGCACTACTGTATAGCTCTGTAAATAATCATTCTGTACATACGATAATTTTTAACCCTACAACTGTTTACAACTTGCATAGTTCCCATTTCTGTATAACTGTATATCTCAGATTTCTGTAAAGTTATTTATTTCATATTCTGTATAGTTTTTCATATTTATATCCTGTTCATAGCCTGTACATAGCTTGTACTCACTACAGCCTGTACATACCTATAGTTATAGAATATTCACAACATACTTCATACCGTGTACATTATAACATACCATAATAGACCCATTTCTGTAATATACTTACATATCTATATTATTGCTAATATATATTGTAATATATCTATATCACTAAAGCACTTCTGGATGGATGCAAACTGCATTTCGTTGCCCTGTACCTGTGCATGTGCAATGACAATAAAGTTGAATTCTATTCTATTCTATCAAGGAGCATCATAAACATATTCATGTATAGACTATATTGTAAATTGCAAATTGCACCTTTTTTTTTTTTTTTTAACCTGAACTCAGCTAAACGAGGTAGCAAACGAAAATACTTTATTAACAAAACAAAACAAAAAACATGCCACATGCAGTTGTTCTGGTCACTGTTCATATGAGGGTGAATTTATACAGTGTGACAGTACACAGCTCATATTATGATCAATGCGCTATTCACCGACTGCCTCTCCAGCATTTCCTGTTTACGTTCCCAGTCAGCCAGAGAACGAACGATAGTGTCCTGAGGATCAGTTGGGAGGGAGGAGAGTTCACCTCGACTGGGGGAGGGCAGGGCGGAAGAGCGGGGCGTCAGAGGCGTCACCGTTTCCTCCAGTATCCGACGCTCCTGTTTTAATATGAACATAGATGAATTTTAAACCATAATTTAGTGGTTTAAACTTCAAATTCACACACACATATCACATGTAATTCAGTTGATATTGTTAAGCAGAAAAACCCATCACAGGTGCTGTCAAGCAAAAAACACACCTCCTCGTGGTACTTCCTCTCCTCCTCTGCCACCTCCTTCTGTGCTTTCTCCCACTCCTCCTTCAGTTTCTCCTGCTCACGCTGGTACTTCTCCTGTTACCATGGCAACACAACACATGACATGCAGCACAGCAGAGAGGAAGACTAAACTGTCTGCAGTTGGAAAACAAAGGCAATGCGCAGACATATCTGACATCAACAGAGTACTGAGAGACTTTTCAAAAGGCCAACCAAATGCTAAAAATTCTCTGCTTGTGATAATGTTTTAACTTGGTCCAAGAAGGCAGAGAGCTGCAATAACAGGCACACGCTACAACATTTCCATGCAGAATACCCTCATTATGCACTTTAACTATATGAAACTTGATGTACAGACATATGTGAAGGCAAATTTAGCTTCCTATCCACTGCTGTGCCTAAAAACAGATTTTATATCTGCTTGTTAGGAACAAAAAGCAAACAAAGGAGACCAAAAGCAGGCAGTGCAGACAAAAGCAGAAAGCATATCATGCAGAAGCTCTCAAACAGTGGGTTCCTACACAATCTTCAAAACTCCATTTAAATGTTCTTTGATTTGGAGTATGGTTTATGGTTTATAACTGCCTATATCCAGTAAAAGCAGAAAAAACACAAACGTATTTTCTCAGATTACCTTTTTAACCTTTTAGACTTGTGTAAGAACCCCAAAAAGAAGGCGCCATTTAAAGATCAGATATTCAAAAAGAGGAAAATTAAGCAAGACGGACAGCAGATCAAGACTGAGCCACATAGACAACACAGACACAGGGAGGCTAGAAGGAAGTAATGAGTACACTGATGCACCAGACATTCATCCATTTCAGCGCATCTCATCTCAAACCATCCTGCAACAACTGGAAAGAAGGGAAATCGGCTTTCATCACTGCTTCGTCTTTTTTCAAGATAACACTGTAGATGAGCTTGATAAATAATGGACACTGCAACTCCATTAAATGTTGACAAGTGTGTGGACTTGAGATGCACCTGTTATAAATCGAGGAGAGAGAGGGTGACTTGGGCAGCAGCAACAGCAGCAGCTTTGGACAGAGTCCTTGCCTCTGTCTGTAGCTTGAGATGGAGACAGTGAGGGAATAAAACCAAAACAGAGGTTCTTCCACTGCACAAAATCGCCACCTAATGGTTAAAGTGTGCACAGACGCAGCTTGGGGGGATGGGGGTGAGTTTGGCTTTACAGGAGGATGTGTTCAATACAAAACAAATATGGAGGCAAGCTTTGCGAGCAGCAATGAAATGTGGTTAATACATCCGACTGTAAGCGGAGCAAGTCAGTGACTGTGCAGCTGTGCAGCAGTGTGGTCTGGATTCATGTTTAGTTCCAGTTACAAAAAAAAGCTTTCCAGAAAATCATATTAGAAATAATCTTTAATAGCAAAATTCAGTAACAACACCTGCTTTCCACACCGGCTGCAATTTATTATTATTTTTGTTAAATCACCTCATTTGTAGAAATGAGTCTGAGGTCTCACAATTAAATGTCATTAAATCCTCAGGGGCCGAGACTGACCACAACCTGTCATGTCTTTCCACAAAACTGGTTTGTGCTGCTAAAACACAATATATCATTACTGTAGGTATGTTGTTCTCTATAAGAAAGCTAACCCCTAACTTTGCAGCCTCATGCACCATGCTTGACTCTTTTAGGTATACTGTGTACCTGCAGCATGCGCTCCTGCTCTTGCTGCCACCTTTCCTGACGCTTTCGCTCCTCATCCGGGTCCCAAGACCAGCGGTCTCCCCGCTTGGCCTGGGGTAACACCGGAACTGACACCTGATAGACCCCAACACACACACCCACACACACATATCACCATATACAAATATCCATGCACACATTCACATCCAACCACAACCCATTCACGCACAGATCAACACCAAAGTGCACACACATCCACCACAAAAAAAAAGTAGAAGAAGAGAAGGGAGGAGACAGAAATAGTTGGTCTACCACAACAGCACTACTCCAATGCTAGCCAAAGGACTCCTACTAAGGAGAGAAGAGACAGAGAAAGAGAGAGATGAGCTTAAATGAAAATAAAATAAAAGCAGTCTCAGCCATCGACTACAGCATCATCATCTGGCATGCTACATAAACAGCTTTGTGTGTCCTATAATAATTAGCTGAGGCGCCTAAAATATGACAGTATGTGAGCACTGAATAATAAAACTGAAAGATTCACATGCAGTCATATTAATGGTTTTCTTGCTTTGCGTTTCTGTTAAAGTCTAAAACACCTTTTTTCACTCTTACCTGTTGTATTTTGTGTATTCCCTCCCTTCCGCATAATTTTACTTTTACAACATTAAGCTAAACTACTGGTGTACCCATGGTACTGCAGGAGGGGATAAGCAGTAAAAAGGGTTTTTGTGAATTTACTCACATTTCCACGGTGATCCTTTTCCGCCTCTTCTGCAGAGAAAGGAAACAGCGGTTAAAGCAAATGAGATATTTGGACACAGGGGATCAAACTAAGTCACTCGGATATTGAGGAAAAAGACAACACGCCAAGTGCTGATTTCCTGAGGAGTAAAATGGGGATGAAAGAAAACAAAGACAGAGCTGAGTCCACCAAGAGCAACAATCATAGTCAGTAAATTAATAATTTGTCAAAGGTTCAAAGGTTTTATTTTGTCTTTCTAGTTAGAAAAATGTTGACATAAATTGAAACTTTGCCTCTTACTAGGTCAGGTTTTGTAGGTTTAACCAGTGTGTGGAAAACAGCTGAACATTTTTTTTTTTTGACCTCGTCTGGCCAGGACTCTGCAGTCTATTTACACCTACAGGCCAGTGGGCACTCTTTCAAGGATGAGGATGAACACATCCTGGACAGGGAGGAACACTGGTTTGAGCGCGGAGTCAAGGAGGCCATTTACGTGAAAAGGGAACGACCTCTGAATCGAGGAGGGGGCCTAAGGGTACACCTTTCAGCATCTTACAATGCTGTGATTGCAGCCATTCCCCAACTCTCTGTGAATGGAACTCATGGCCATTGATCAGTGGTCTTTGATCAATGGTCATGAGAATTTGCATAATTATGATGAAGGAAATGACCTCCCAGCCCATTGTTCCTTCAGTGGGCTGGTTTCAGTCATTATGCAAATGTACTGTTTATAAGATTGGAGAAACCTGCAGTCAGCTGAGACTGAAGAAGTCACTTGGATGAGTGACGAAACGTTTCTCCCACAAAACGCTACGTCCAGATGAACAGAATCAACTTTTGGAAATTATTTTTTTGAAATTCACACTTGTTTATGCAGAAAGACTGCTACGCAAAAGGAGTCCACAACAACTTATAAATAACAGTCAAATGTTTCAATGATTAAAACAACAGATAAACCTTACACAATTAAATAAATTTCTGTTAGTTACAGGCTGTAACTACAGTTCTGTGAGAATATATTTCTCCCCTACCCAACATCTGGCTTTCCCACTGCAGTGGGTACTGATTAATGCTGATCACAACTTTAATAGAGATCTAATACACACCAGATGTTAGAGCTTTTGGTGGAAAAGCCCCCATAATGTGAAGCACACTGAGGCAAGCATGAAACTAAAAGTTAAGCAGGTCAAAAATGTGTATAATCTTCTTTTAATACATTGTCAAAGGGCACTTCTTCTCATTAAGAGCTTTTGTAAACATGATGAGAACATCTTTTACAACAACAACAAGACACTGATGAGCCAGTAATACTAAGAATGAGAAACTTCAAAACACATTTAAAAAACACAGAAAACGTCACTGTTCGTTCACAAAAACGTTGGAAATGAAGGAATAAACAAGAGATGGGTCTGGGGTCTAGCCCTTGGAGAAACGGCAGGGAAGCCCTGTGCACCAGCACTCAAGGGCGGAAATGTGATCGCCACAGGTGGAGGGAGTTTACCTTGCAGAGCGAAGAACTCCCAGCGTAATTTAGGGCTGCTGGTTGCCAACGAAGACCTGACACTGTTTGCAAGCTCTATAGCGAAATAAAATAAAAATGTGCAGGTGGAAGGAAAAGAGGGAATTAGGGGAGAAAGGGAAAGAAAGGAGGAAAGAATAAGGGATAGATGTCAAAACCAGGAGGTGGAGAGGGTGCAGATTGCAGCATTCCTCCTGTGATACTGTAAGTGGAAACTGGAAAACTGGTATAAAAAAAACTAAAATTAAAATAAATAAAAAAAAACAACCCTTAAAGAGCAACACTTTTTCCCCACATAAAAATTTATCCCAGTTTGGTTATACAAATTATGAATAAAAACAAATAAGAAAAAAAAAAAAACAATAAAGCAAGGCAGATTTTTTGATTAATGTTTTGTTGGATTGCATGTCCATCTCCTTTATGAAATAAAATGGGATATACTACAGCGATATGATAAGTGAGGCTTTGCTTTGCTAAAACAAGTCTCATCATGATCGCAAACCTTTGAATGCCCCTTTAATCATAGCAGCAAAGCAAAGTGACATATTGAAAGGCAAAAAGAAAAACAGGCACCAACAGGGATTTGCTGATCAAGCATCGAAAACAATAAGTATGGTAAATAAGCCAGATGTCTGGGTGTTAAACATGTACATACCTGCTTTTGTTTCCCATTGCTGGTGATAACCAGATGATCCTGGTGGAGCTGAGCTTGATGACATCTCTGACCTCTGTAAGAGCTCCTGGGAGCAGGGATCATTGGCCTGCAGGTAGATTTAAGATTATAGAATAGAACGCCTTTTATTGTCAGTATACACATGTACAATGAGATACAGAGCATCTCCTACACAGTGCAGATATGTAGGAAACGAAAGGGGGTGAGGAGGAGGTCTGCAGCACTATATACATACGAACAGTATTCAAAATTTAAAATGTACAAATATACAAATCGGGAAAAATAAATAAATAAATATTGTTATAAATTTACAAATTAAGGATTGCACCGTGGTGATGATAGTTGTGTAGTCTGTGTATAGAGGGAAGTCCTTGGATTGGGGGGTGGAACTGTGTTATGAGTGCATGTTATCCACTAGACATCTACTAGGCAGATGGCTCATAATTTGAGTTTTGATATCACCTACTGGCTGATATGACTGTATATCAACCCCAGACTGGACAAGATTAGAGAGGTCTTCACTAGATGGTTTGGACATTTCTTGTTCTTGTTTGGCTTCTGAAAAAAGACATAGAAGAAGTTTAAAATCTACTAATATAGTTGCACAGTGTTGCATGAACTTCAGTAACATGTGTTTGTTCTAAAAGTAACCACAAGGTGTCAGCATACTACTACCTGCAGGTGGGTTTTGATGAGCTACAGCATTTGGCTTTTCTTCCTCTGAAGCAGCTGCTGTCTGGTCTCCAGTCTTTCCAAAGCTTTCCTGTGGCTTCTGCAGCTCCTGTAGGGGTCACACATGGATTTCTTTCTGAATGCTAAACTAAATTCTGCAGATCAAAGGGCCTATGTTGTGTAAGAAGTACAAACGAAACATGATATTTCAGACTTTAAGAGTTCAATCTCAACTAAATTTGGGCAAAATCATTGCAAGATGCATGATATAATGCATGGCAAGGAACAGATTACAGGGCAAGTATTGAATATACGGCATTATTGAGAGAGGCAAAATACTCTGCACCCAGAAAACTGGGCTTGGAGTAAAATACCCACTAACCATGCTTCTTTAAAAGACAAAAAAATGTAAATAACTATAAAACATCGGAATTCTCACTGATGGGAGTGAGGTGGGCCGGCTGGGTGGTGTTGACTCAGTGACTTTCTCCTCCTGGACCTCCTGAGTGTCCTCAGAAGCTATCTCTGTAACCTCTTGTGTCTCCTTTGCCTTTGTTGACACTGGACTTCCTTCCCTAGCAGAGGTGTGGGTACTGTGAGGGAGTGAGGTTTCTGACAAGGGAGCATCTACAGCACCATCTACAGTGCTGTTTTTGCTTTGGGAAGGGGATGCCTGAAAATGGGGAGGCGAGTCCCTCCCTTGACTCTCAGGTGTGGTGGGAACATCGTCGCTTCCAACGTCACCATTTACTCGCAGCAAACCATCCACCTAGGTAAAAAGAGAAAAAGCTTAATGTTTAATTTTCTGTGTGTAGTGTTTATACCCTTCGCTTTTCAATAAATGGCTTCAACATGCATTAATGTTAAGAAAGCAAGCTGAAAGATATGGCTATACCATTCAATTTTATTTATTTTGCTCTAAATCATAACATATGCAATTTCAAGGTAAGATTACAGTATTGAACCACTCATTTCTAGATAAGAAGGCGCTTATTGTCCAATTTATTCTTCATTTATTACATAGATAAATATAGAAATCCTGAACAACACTGACTGCGAATAAAAATGTAAAATAAACCACGCCAAAAAACCCAGTGGCCTCATTTGGTGTCATTATGAACCTCTCTTCTCAGTTAGTAATTAGCTATTCATCCAGCTCACAAGACCACACTGCCCTCTATGAACAAGAGGCACTAATATATGTGCGAAGAGCTCCTAGTGAGCGGTAACTCAAGACACGGTGGTAAAGATGGGTGAATGCAGGCTCAGTCTCCCCCTCTCTGCCTCCACCTTCTCATCCCTCTCCTTGCAGCCTGTGTGGGCTCTCTTTGTCCGTCGGGAGCCCACTTCACATTGAGAGGGTCCTACTTGTCAACTTCTTAAGTCAATAGGGAACAGAGGGCTCCATTGAAACCCAGGCTTTGCTCAGACTCCTGACAAGGAATTCCAGAAAAGTGCTTTGTTCCATTTGGTCTGATAATAATCTTACCCTCCCTCTTTTCCACACCAAAACATAAGATCTCATCATGAAAATTCCCATTTGTAATTTTTTTCTAGAAGAAAAGGAAATGGATCCCGTTGAGAGTACTTCGAGCTAAATTGAAACATTACATGCTTCTTCTGGGAGGGGATGTCTTACATTTTCCTACAAACCAGCCGGCTCATCACCATGGCAGTTCTGTGGTATTCTAATGTAAATGCCAAGAGACCCGGAGAGGAATTTACCCACAAGGAGGGAAACCGACACTTGCAAGTAACCACATTTGAAATGGTCAAGGCCTTAATCACCGTTAGACTAACAGGATCTTATCTTCTTTTTTGTATATAGGAATAAAGCTTTAGAATCACTGTGTACACAACCTGAACAAGAAGCACCATACTGTATATCCACAGCAGCCCTGAAGTTTCCTGTGACAATACCTGCAGGCAGTGCAAATGAGAACGCAAATGTTGAAAGCAGCTGGATCGTCAGCTGCTTAGTGCATAGTCATAGTCCAATATGTTCATGTACATGTTCGATGAACAGACACTAAGAAAGTGGGAGTCATATGCACTTCCTTCTATACCCAGGCAGCATCCTAGCCTAAACCAAACTGGGTATATCTAATAGTGAGAACAGATCACACATGAATGGGATTATTTCCTGCTGTGTCCCACGTGTGAGAGAGGGTAACATCTGCCAATGTTTTGGACTGATTCTCCTGATATTGTTCATGTGCAAAAACAGCTAAAAACAGGACTTAGCATTTGGAGTAGACAACTATGAACATTTTAATTGTTGTCACCTTATGCCTTAATCTTAAATCTTTCCACGTGTGAATTGTGGTGCAATGAAAAAAATATACTGACATCTGTGTTCTCACATTCAGATATATCTAGGTAAGTCAATATCTGACTTCCTTCGCCTGAGTCAATCATACCTTGTTGTTCCAAGTTTCACCTCCTGCAGGTCGGGCCTGGAAATAAGGCTTGGACATCAGCAAAGGCACCGGTTTGGGTGACAGGGCTCGGGTTGATGGCGGTTCAGAGGAGCGAGAGCGTATCTGAGACCGCTGGTGTGAGGACGGTTCTTTGGGAAACTCCTCGATTCGCGCCTCAAATGTAGAAGTAAACTTTGGAGTCGGGGCAGACTGCTGGCGCAGATACCTCATGGGCCCATTGAAGTCAGAATCGAAAGGGTCTGGTGTCGTGGGAGAGGCTGACAGGGAGAGGGAGAGCGGGAAAGGTGAGGTGGGGAAGGAGGGGTCAGCGGATATGCTGCGGTCCAACAACTTTGGCAGCTGCAGGCGTTCGAGGACTGTTTCGCTTATGGAGAAACGCTGGGCGTAACGTTGGAGAATGGCAGTCGCCTCCTCAGGAGTTTTGGCTTTCTTGTATGCCTGCCGTAGATCCTCCTCACGACGCTCCCTTAGAAAGAAGAGAAAGCATAGCAGAGGTAAAGCAGTTGATATAACAATTATTTGAACCTACTCTTGCTTTAGCCAAGCTTTGTCTAAAAAAGACAGATACAGAAATCAGTTGTAATTGCTACCAAAGGCTGACTGGTTGCTGTCAAACTCGAGAGACCTTTTTTTTTTCTTCACTGCAAAAGATCAGTTTCTTCTAGTCATTTCACAATCACTCACACAATCTGCTCTTCCTTTTAATTTCTGAAGGAGACCTATTTAAAGTGAACTCCAGGAGGAGCTGCATTCACCTTTGTGCCCGCTGACAGCAATGACAGGGGATATAATTCTCTTCTCTGAGAATGACCCAGTTTTTCTTTACTTCTGATATCATACTGCGCAAAGAGCTATTGGCGTTCCTGTGAACTGCTTTACTCATTAAAGCAGTTCTCAGTAGGTTGTTGTGGATGTAACTTACTTGTCCTCTACTATCTCCCTATAGGTCTTGATGCTTCTTCTCCTCTGAGAGGTATAGGTGTCTCCTGACATCAGGCGCTCCATCATCTTCCTTTCCTCCTCCTTTTTGATCAGATCCTGGGAAATACTCCTCCTCCGACTTTTCCATCGGGCCAGGTCCTGACACCCATACAGACAGATTCAAAGTATGTCCTGGTTCAGCAGCACTTTGAGCTCCCTGTTATTTTACTGGGGCACAGCTAAAATGACTTCAGAAGGCACTTGTATAACAGGCCACAGGCAGTAAAACCATATCAGTTAAAAAGGAATAATGAAACTAATGCAAAGATGTAACAAACTGCATACGAATAAATGTCAGTCCCATAAAACAAAGACCCAAAGATACAGAGTGAGCGACCTAATGTCTGAGACACTCACATCCTGCCAGTGGTCCTCCTCTTCCTTCATTTTGTTGTACTGGTTATGCATCCGCTCATGACGCACCTGACTGTGCGGCTGTAACGTGGCTTCTTCCTCACCACGCATGTCGATCATACTCACACTCCTGCAGGCAAGGGGAAAAAACAAGCAGTAATTATTTAAATCAAACTGGGCTTATAAGCTATACTACTAGTGATTCTATAGCTCATGATGTACTACTACTGTAATGGTGTTTTCATTTTGTCACTGGAACACAATATAAAAAAAAACTGCTTTAACATATTCTATACTTTCAATGCAACTTTGAAGAAGTAACATGTTTAATGTTGAATAAAAGCTACTTTTGGCTGCTCACTTAATCATAAGAGGTCACCATAGCAAGTAGGCCTACATGTTTGATCTGGCAGATTTCTTTTTACACCAGATGCCCTTCCTGAAGCAACCCAAAAGGGATTTCTCTCTCTTTCCGTAAAACTGAGATTTTTCTTTGCTTATAAGGTGAGTGTGTAATCCACTATACTACCGGAGCCACTGAAATGGTTAATGTCAAATAAACACAGAAAATTAGCTTTACCATGTATACCATGGAACAGTCCAAACAGAATGTATCAAACAAACCACATCGTTCACAAACTACGTCAATTTATCATAATGAGGAAAGGTAAATAAACTGGTGCCAGTGTCTCAGAGAGATACCAAAAATAAAATCATTGTTCCATGGAAACAGGTTTTTAAAGGAAACTTCATGCTCGCTTAGTAAGCAGAACTAAGATTTTATCCAGCCCATCGTTCCCTCGGAAGATCAAACAAAGATTTCTGCGTCTTTGCTCTTTTGATGGATTCAATATGTTTCAAAACACATTTAAATACATTTAATATCAGTTTCAATCTGAGTTTATCAGGTGCAACAATCAGTATGATGTTCATACAATCATTGACTCATTTAAGGCAGTTTACATTTCTCTTTACATTTGTTCTGCAATGGCGAAACAGTTTTGCATTACAGATGAGACAGAAAGTACAGCTTTATTGTTAGAGGCATGCAGCAACAATGCATGTTCATCACAGAATTAGAAAGCCTAAGAGCAATGACAACTGTCTTAACTATATGAATATAGCACCTGTCTATTTTTAGTACTTTTATGTGCTGGCAACAGGTAATTTTCAAAGGTATCGCTTGGCTTACAGTTATAAAAGTTGAAAAGAGTGGCACTTAGATGGTACTCACTCACAAATGCTTTTTGGTTCTCACTGAGCAGTGTGTGCATTAAAGAACATTGCAGCAGGAGAGTATTTTCACACCAAGGGGCAACTGCACTTAAGCAATCCCCTGTCATCATGCTGCACTTTTAGCTGTTGTGTATAGGATTAAAGGGACTGGTTGTTGGCAGGCTGGTAGAAATGGCTGCTTTACATGACACATGCAGCTGGCTCGCAGAAGCACTGAGGATGAGTTTAGCAAGTCCTCTCCACATCCTTGGCAGCAGGCACGTTGAATAAATTTGAGAGAAATGGATTGTTGCCAGGCAAAGGCAAAAAAGCACTAGGTTTATTGAAGCCATATTTTCCATGATAAGCCTAAGAGCCAGGGACACTGTTTGACACTGTTGAAGCACACAGCCAAAAATGTCCACCACAAATCATTTAACTGCAAGCAGGAAAATCTGCTTATTTGTGAGACATTTATGTTTTCCATGCAGAAAAAAGTAGTCACATAAGATCGCCTTGTAACAAATGCTGTCATACATCAGCACTGACTGGCTGCACTGATTCCCACTAATACCTCTACGAAAACAGAAATCAGATAAATTACTGTCATTGCAGAAAACATTTTGGTTCCATTCCACATTTCTTTAGACTATGTGGTGTTTAACATGTCATGTCAAAACTGCCCCAAAAGATGTTAATTAAAGGAATGATTTATGACATTAGGGTATCGATTCCAGTAAAGTTTGAGGTTCTATGGGCCACTTCACATGATCCGTACCCTGGTAAGAGCATATTATGGTTAAATGACAGCATAATGCAGCATTTTTTTTTTAAACACAAGATTATCAATATGAAATTAATAAGGGAAAAAAATAGAACTTTTATAAATATAAATTGCTGTCAGTGGCGACATTTTTCTAAATTCCTTCAATTTCTGGCAGATTTCCCCACTTCCATGACCTATTTCCAACAATGAACAAATGATTTAATGACTTATTGAGCCAGCTGTATTTTGTACTGCAGAGCAATGCCAGGCAGCTGAGCCTGTGAGGGGTAAAAAGACAACTTACTGCGGATCATCTGACACACAATCTGTGTGGCTGAATCTACAGAAGTCAGAAAGCATGGAGGGAAAACACAATCACAAATGAACACAACACTCTGAAGAGAGAAACATCTCATCCACGCGTGCAAATATTAAAAAGCCATGTTTTCAGCTGATAATGAGTTAGTTTGTGATTACGCACCAGCTTAATTTGATTACTAATGCTTGAAACAAATATGTGTGGTGATTTTTGGTTGTGTTAGCTCCTAGGTTAAATGACAAACCTCAAGCCGAACACAAGGGGGCAGTCTTATCCAGAACACAAATTTACTGCAGCACTAAAAGCACTGCTGGCATAAAATAAAAATAATTTTAAAAAAAACACACATTATATGGCCATGATCTTAGAATGCAGTTGACACTAAACTATTGAAAAAAGAAAGAAAAAAAGGAAATGTATGTTTTATTAGACAGCACAAGGGTAACATCAAGGATGCAGCTGTCTTTGTGTCTGTGACCACCACTTGTAGGTTTGGCCTTAACCACAAAGGTCTTCATACAGAGCTGTCTCTGTGATGTTGGAGGGGTGTGAGAGACAGTGTGGCCTGTGGTTTGAATCTCACAAGATGGGAAAAAAAGACTAAATCAAGACCAGACTGTTTGCTAAAAATGGTTATTGTCATATGGTATGTCCTAGTAAAACATCTATTTGCCATATGTTTTGGGGTAGATAGATGTGTGGCTGGGAATATGCTTTAAAGCCAGCTTTACTATAGAATTTCATTGGCACACTTTGAACTATCACTGTGTGATTGCCAATCTAGATTCGGATTCAAAGATATAGACTGAAGAATTACTCATCGATTTTGGTTCAAACTGGATCAAATTTACTTCAGAATGCACTGAAGTTGTTTCCTAATTTGAAATCCCTGAACAGCTCAAAAGCTGCCAACTAAAGTCATGCACAGTCAATCAAAAAGCACATTCTCAAATGTTTCTACTTTCCCAAATTAATCAGTAACAAAAAAGCAAGGATAAGAGAAAAAGTCAACTTTTCAGACTTTCCATGCAGCCCTTTTCAACAACAGAGTTTAGCTGGCACTATCAATTTGCATTCATGTAAAACAGGTAAACAAGGTCATGCAGTCTTCAGATAGTGACATTCATCATCCACAGAGAAGCACTGCAGTCTCACGTCAAGATCACATGCTGATATAGAAAATTCAAAGGGATCATGGAAATAGAAGATCCCTTCACTTTGAAGTGAATTAAGCCGTTTTAGCTTAATGCAGCAAAGTTTCATTAAATAACAGTGTAGCTGTTGGAGTGAGCTCACTTTGCTGGAAGACTGCTGTCCACCCAAGACGTGCCTTCATGTGGATCATCCCTTTCAGTCTGTGGCTTTCCCTTCTGCCGGCACGTATCCGTCGTTTCTGTTGATGCGGTTGCCATGGCAGTGGGCACAGGAAGGAAGCTAGACGGACTCAGGGTGACGATACATTTGGGTGAGGTCGGCATTTGACAAGCCTGTTTATCATCTCCTTTTGCATCTGCAGCTACCAGAGAACCAGCAACTCCTTTCCTCATTGCGACATCCTCCTGGTGTGTCACAGGTGAATGCTTCCGAGCTGTGTTGATGGGGCTCGTTTGAAACACTGAGGCGGCCGTGGCATTTGCTGCTAGAGTCGACGAATGGTGGAAGAATTCCTCTGAGCACGAGCGAGCTGGAGTACTGCAGAAAGCAAAGCAAACTAAACCGTTTTGCTGCCTGGTTATTATCCTACATCATAAGACAGCATTCCTCTGGAGAAGCCTAGTTTTTTTTAAAAGACATAAATCTATGAAAATAGCGCATGGTCACAAATTCCTTCAGAGCAGACAAAGTCAAAGCAAAATTCACAAAACAGTCTGCTGTTTGTCATCCTGTGATGAACAGCTACTTTCTGGGAGGCTTATTATTGGACTGTAAATTCCCAGAATACATGGTAGGGAGGGAGAGACTGGCCAGCTGCCGGCAGTGAAAAGGCCAGGCTTCAGTCCCAGCCTGCTCAGGGTCAGGGAAGGAAGAAGGCCTCATTTCCTTACATCCTGAGGGTGGGTCGAATGTTCATGTTCTCTGTGAATGTTTGTTTGTGTGTGGACACATACAGTACATTCTTGTGTGCATGCATATTATATATACATATATATGTATATTTATGTGTGTCCATGTTTCAGTTGTGCATGCAGCTTTGCTCCTAGCATATGATCGCAGATTTGATGGAAATATATTGTGATATAACTGGAAAGCAACCACTTGGTTCTTTTGTTCTCCCTTTCACTTGATCAAAATTTATGCTTGATTGAAAAAAATCTAGAGAACAACAGATTTCTGATACTTTAGATGTTAAACAGATTTGGCCATTACTGCAACTACAAAAACAGCTAAAAAACATGGCACTGGGTATCTGCTCTACTCAACTAATTGAGTGAGACAGCAAAAGCTCTTAAAAAGGATGTGTCAACATTGCAAAAACCAATTAGCTGAAATTGAAAAAAAATTCTAGCCTTGGCTTTATTCAGGAAATATGCAAGATGGGGAACTCCATATCAAATTTCCTACAAATCCCCTTTGTCTCGGACAACCATCCGATTTCTATTGAGGATTCACTCCCTTAACATTCTCAATATTCAATCAATGTCACAACATCTGTGCCAGAAGACAATGCTGGAAACTCGAGGCATGACTCTCCAACAGCACTGTGAACGAAACGTCGGTTTGACTAGGAAATAACACCGGATAAGGCCGGACTGCGAAATTACATAAGAGACCTAAACTGACATTTTTCAAGAAGCACTGCTATCACATTGGATTTGTGTGAGCTGTAAAATATACAATGGCATTGTTCTTTGACAGCTCATAATCCTCACCTTGTTTCCTGACACCAAATGTATAATTTGAGACTTTGGGTTGTCCTACTGCGTACAGACTTTCTGAAATTCTATAAGCAAAAGGCTGCAAGTGCATTACAGTGTGTCTGAAACTGGTTTAAATAAGATGTGACCCTCTTGCTAACTTACTGTTACCCAAGACTGGATAAAAGGAGCAGTGGAAAAGATGATCTGATAAAAGCAATGCCAAAAAGCAGAATTAAACACCAGCTGGAAAAGTTTTCTACCATGGAAACGGTCTTGAAGAAAACAGTTCTTAGAGATGTTTGTTGAGTATCGTGACTATCACAAACATTGGTTTTGGACAGGTGCGCTACAGCTGAAATAAGCAAGGTCAATTTTTCAGTGTTTTCTGTGGCATTCAAGAGGATTAGAGTCAAATATATCAAAACTTGCACATGAAACACGGCAAAATACCACTTGATGTAGAATAAGTTAACCTTTTAAAAAACAAAAGTTCAGCTGAAATATTACTGCTGACTCTACTCATGACCAACAATAATAAAGATCTCTACACATTGAGCACTAAACTCTTCTATCATGGACTTGCAACAAAGTTTCTTCCTGCAAAAACCAATTGTTGGCATTCACCAGGAGGTTTTAGGCAGAGCCAAAAGAAAAATCATCAGTATTGAAAAACCAATTTCAATTTTGCTCATTTGGTGATTGATTTTCCAAACATAGGAGGAATAACTGTCAATCAAATGGTCAGATTTTTACAGAAAATGTATACATTTCTATCAAATCTGTCAGAAAATCCATACCATCCATAACGTTATTGCACTACCACCCAAAATGCCTATTCTAACCCCAAACAACTCCAAATACTGTTTATATATTATTATCAAACTGGAGTGTAGAATAACAACAGTGTCATGCTATTAGTTTTTCATTTACCTTGGAGCTGTTAGCTTAAAGCAGATATGGATAGTGGTGTGGTAATTTTACTTTATTTACTTATCTGACCTCCCCCCCCCACCTTATCTGTGACACTGCACAGAGCTCTCTGCAGCCACCTAAAAACTTTACACATATAAAATAAATTTTTGCTTATAAATCAGAGAAACAATGTGTAAAAGCACAAAAATAAACTTGACGGGTCAAATTAAAAAAAAACAACAACAAAAAAATAGTAATTACAAAAAGAAATGGGGATGTTGATATCTGGTATTGAGAAAATATGAGTGAAGGTTAAGACCTTTGCTCAGAGGTGACCATCAGATGAATTAGAGTCTCTCTTGGGGGCTCTGCTTGGCAAGGCTGGGGGAGACTACTGGGCAGAGGCTCACTTCTCCTTCTTTTGCCTGCTGTATGGATCTCAATGCAAGGCGGAGATGCAGACTGCCTCCCTTCGTGCTTGTCCTTTTTAATGTGGTTCTCCTTTTGAATCTGTGTACAGGGTTTAAGGGGCAGGGCGGGGGATGGACTAGGGGATTCTCCAGGAGGGATTTCTAAGCTACAGACCTCATTTAGACTGAGGCATCACCCATTCATGCAACGCACACACAGGAGAGGAATACGTAATCACATTGGGAGTAAAATTAGTCACATGAGGATAATCACAACATGATGGTCATAAGACATGAAGCACAAACAGATGTGGGGAGGGTTGGGGAAAGAAAGAGTGAAGGACACACCATGACATAAAATAATAAGAGATGGAGAAGGAGGGAATGAGGAAAAGAATAAATGCAAAATCAATATGTGAGCTTTGATGGATGAAATTTAGGGAAATAACCAATTGGGTGATACACACAAGCTCAACACACTTCCCAAGAGTATATCTAACAAGTGAAGGAGCTGCTGTAAAAATGCAAACATTGTTGGGTAAAATGTTAATTAAAAACGTATAATCTCCTGGAGATTCCTGTCATTGAAGCCAAATTAAATATAGAACTATATGAAACACAGCCCAACATTACTCTTATAAATTGCTATAAATCCTCTTTCCTTTGCAGCAGCACATTTGGGTCCTTCTCTCAATCCAAGCAAGCTGTGGCAGGTTCAGTTCAGTTGAGCCAAGATAACAGAAACGAAAACTTTGATTTGCGAGAAAAATTAAACCAATTCAGCTGTTTGGAAGAAATGTACTTTCCAGGAGTCCAACAAGGAACAACAAATAAAGATTCTTTTTCTTCTACGAAGTCATTATCATGTTAAGTAATCAAAATACTGACCAAAATAATTGCGATTGTTATTTTTGCCACAAGTATACGTTAGGGGTGCAACAATACTCGTATCGATATTGAACCGTTCGATACAGTGCTTTCGGTTCGGTACGCATATGTATCGAACAATACAAAATTTTTAATTTATTTCATCAACTTTTCTTCTGACGATGCTGTCTGTGTTGAGAGCTCAGTGGATCTGCGTTCGACTACTCCGCCTAGGCTGCACTGTCGAGCGCAGATCCACTGAGCGCAGCACAAGCTAGCGAGACAGAAGCTAAGCTCATTGCAACATGGCAACTGCCTCAATGCTAGCCAAAATCAAACCTCCCCCACCCTCATTCAGATCTGGTGTTTGGAACTAATTTGGTTTTCATGTGACGTATGACCCTGATGGTAAGCGAGTCATGGACAAAAGTAAAACAGTATGTCGGATGTGCCACGCAATGCTCAATTACATTGGTGGGAACTACTGCGTTAGCGCAGTTAGCTCGTTAAGGTGTTGACGCCGTCCAGCCCCACGCACGGGGCGATCCGCGGTAACCCGTTAACGGAGATTTGCCGCGTTATGGCGTTAATGTCATTTTAACGAGATTAACGCTGACAGCACTAGTGGGAACACAACGAATATGACTGCACATTTACGCCGACATCATCCTAGTGCAAAGACAAGTGGAAGCAGACAAAAACAACAAGCACGCATGCTACAAACTTTACCCGAGTCATTTAGACAGCCGTTAGCACATGATTCTCTTTATGGGGACCTGATATGTTTAATATGCTGCTGAGAGTATAGCCCAGAAGAAGCGTATAGTATAGCTTTTATTTTGGAAAGAGCCATTTCTCTGTAATAAACTCTCTTTTCCAAAGATGAGTGATTTCTCGAGCAGATAGATTTTTTTTTTAAATTATTTTGTTGTTTCAGCAACATTACATTTAAAAACTGTACTTTTGAGTTAAAATATATGTTTATAATTTTAATAAATGACAAATTAAAAAGGCATGAACATTTTTTTTGTATCGAAAAAATATCGAACCGTGACACCAAAGTATCGAACCGAAACGTGAATTTTGTGTATTGTTGCACCCCTAGTATACGTCCCTAAACCAAACTCAATCTAGTCAATAGCAAACAAGCAACATCCGATGCTACAAGAGACAATCAAAGCACATCAAGGAATCCGCTGAGCAAGCGGAAATCTGAAACTTGTGATGAAATTTGCATGGTGTCATGCCAGACTATTTCAAAAAGACCTTTTGTTTTAAATCTGCTTCAGACATTTGCTTCAGTCAGAATTAGAGCCAATGAAAACCCACATCTGGCCTCTATTAGCCACTCACATCTGTACAATACTAGAAAAATAATCAAAAGCTGAGAGGTTTTATTACAGACATATGCAATTTGACATAACACCTAATCTTGCCAGTTACTGTAAAAAAAAAAAACCCCAAACAAACAAACCCCCCCTAAACATCACTCACACACAAAACATTTTAAAACATTGAAAAATCTCCAACAGCTGATTTGTTTTAATATCCGTCTTTCACACTGGTCAGTTTTATCAGTTCTGTATTAAAGTAATTACTTTAAATTATTTCATGGTCTACATCCATATCTACTAATCTCAGCCATCATCTTCAGGCTTATTAACAGGATTTCTGGGCAGTCAAACTTCTTCCATCCGCACCCAGAACTGTGCGCTTTCAGCCAGAACTTTTTAAACAAGCTTTAAAGGTTTATCTGCACCAATCAGTGTCAAGCCACAGTGGTGTAACATGTACCCCTGATAATCTGTTCATTAAGCTATTAGACTTCTTTGTTTCTTATTTTGGATTGTGCCCAACTTAACAACAATTGTATATATCGACACACAAACAACAGACACCTTTTAGTATTCCATACATATAATATTATATGATATTTTCAGTTAGGTTAAACTAAATGCCTTTTTGATAGCCAAGTCACAAAAGCACTCTCTAGTGTTACACCTACCTAAGAGGTCTGTCACCCCCTACAGGTGAAGTGGCGGTACTCCAGCTCTTGCGTCCTCCCTCCTCTTTGTCGTTGCTCTTTTTGCGTAGTGGTGTTGGCAGATATCCACTCTGGTTGCTCTTGTTGGGCAGGTACTGGTTAAAGGGTACGGCGGTTCGTGGCTCGCTGACAGACGTCCGTCGTGCCAACATGTCATCCTTACGAACGTCTGGCATCTTCCGGTGAGGAGCGCCGTCAGACTCCGAGTCGCTGCCACGGCCTAATGAGACGAACAGAGACGAACAGAAGTGTTCACTGGCACCAGAGGACACATTTTTTATCAAAATTGTATTTTTTAACCCATATGGAAGAAACAGACTATACTACATGTTATACATGCACTGTGTGTCTTTAGAGACTACACAGCGATGTCTCTCAAAAAGTATTTTGCATGAGAAAAACATAACCACTCTTTTTGCATTGGTCATGGTATGATGCTGTACATCTTGATATGATATGACAGAAACGCTGATTAAAAGTTCTGAAATTAAGCAAAATGGCAGGAACAATGCTACCTGCTCATACTGATTTCCTTTACCTTAATGCTAAGAAAAAATAAGCTAAAAACAACAAAACTCAAAGTGTGGTAGAAGTAATCAGAGACTCAGATATACTCTACAAAGCACCCAGTTCTAAGCCCATTTACACTTGTGACAAATCATGTAAACACAAGTATGTGTTATATTAAAGCCCCTTTTCAATCGCAATGTGTTCAAAAAATGATAAAAAATGACTTCATTTTAAGTATCCTACACAGCAAGAAAACTGTATCTTGCTGAGTCATTGCAAGAGAGAGACAGAGGGAGAACAAGAGGGAGACATAAGAGATTAAACCCAAAAATAAGATCAGAGGAAAAACTCTTGATTGAGGAGTCTCGTGGCAGAAAGCCCAGATTTATTTCTTTAAACCATCATATACGCATAACAAAATTACAGTGGTCTAATAGTGTTATTATATGCAGTGCATTCTTGCCACAGAGCATAAATCAGATGCAAGCCTGTTTTTATGAAACAAAGCAGGTGACATAAATCATCACTAAATTTGCATTGTGCAGCTTGTGTTGACTAACTATTAGCACGCAGTTAGACACGGAGTAAATTCTTCCTGTGTGAATCAGATTTTAGACATAATGTTAGCTTTGTAATATCAGTGGTAACACCTGGCTTTGCAGAAGTTCATTGCTTAAGGACTTTCCCTACTTGGGGTCCTAAATTCCTCTGTGCGATGGCCCACTGTGATCCTCTAAGAACATATAGAAGAAAGAAATGAAACTCAGTCTCATTCAGCAGGTCACATGTTTACAGTTCCAGTGATTTACTGAAGATATACCAGTCACATCCACGATTACTTGGCAATTTTTTGCAAACCATAGCCTAGATATGTTAAAACCCACAGCAAACAGATAACTGCAGCCTTGCTTTATTCAAGGTCGCTAAAAAATTCTCTCAAAGACGTTCAGCACATGTGCTACTGTCCCCTCCCTTTGAGTGCATGTGTACTCAGACTATGACCTATAAATTTATGACTCAATGTATATATATTCAGAGTACAAACCCAGAATTTTAACCAGATCTAAGTCATAAAATCTTCCCTTATTTTTGTGGACATACACTTAGAAGCAGCTGTCACATTTGAACTTGTGAAAAGCTTCTTTTTCTATCAAAAGGCTTTTTATGTGGTTTCAAAGATTGACAGATCAAGGTCCAAAAAAAGACTTCGAGAAATCTGCACTTCTAACAACGAAGGGTTCAATTATGGCTCTTAACCCATGCAATGGAAACATGAGGGACTCTGCCATCCAAGTCGATCCATCTTTAAGGAACAACATATGTTTTTTACAGGATGATGTGCTCCCTCTGCACATATGGTAATAGTGAAGCTTGAGAGAAAATGTATCATGGGTCAGGTCCATAGTGTACCAAGATTTTAGAAAAATACAGTGACATCAATAGTCATCATCATCATCATCTAGTTATACTGCATTACGAAAGAAAAAGTTACAAAGTCTAGTTCAATAACGATCGCAGTAACTGAAAAGTTGTAACGAATGTCCAAAACACCAAGTATGAAAAGACAAAATGTAAGAACAATGTGAGAAATAATTAATTCAACAATGTGTTGCTAACTAGAAATACGTAGCATTTATTATAACTGTACAATGCAAAAAGAAAAACTAGAAGAAATAACACAAATGTACTACCATTAATACCAATAGTAGTAAATAAGTAACTAATACGTAGTATGTATTATTTCCAGTGCATGGAAGCACATCAGTTGCTGATGAAAGTGCATCATTATTACAGGTTCTGAAGAACTTCTGGTCCATACCAAGACATCCAATGAATGTGAACAAACGTCAGCTTTGTTATATTCATCTGTGAGTCCGCTATTGTCTGAGTGATTTTTATCATCAGATGGTGAGTGCGAGTGTCCATGTGGGTGTCTGTGCACGTGCTTGTTTTTCTGACCACTCGAATGTGATCAGAAACACTGACCACATACACCGTACACTGCTGAGACATTATAATGCACCAACTATCCAGACATCCGAGGCACAAGCCTTCAAGGGAACTTCAAAGAAGAACAACAGGAATGACTACTGAGCTGCCGGGTCCCCAGCTATACGTGTCCGTACAAGCGTTAGTTACACTCTACATTTTAGCTTAGAAAATTAACAGTTGTTGCCTTTATATAAGATGTCCATTTTCACTTCTATGCAAACTAAAATTAAAACACAAATTAAAAAAAGATTCCAAGTTTGAATACAAACAATATCATTCTTACAATCGTAAACTGTTTATGTGGCAGTATGAGAAAAAAGCTATGCTTTCAGTTTATGATGATTTTTCATTGATTATGTATGAAGCCAGGAGTCTGGAAACATATAGTTTTCAGACACTTTGGAGAGATATTTTCTACAAGACCTTTAAAACTATCTCAATTACATCATTCAATCATTCTTTCAAACGGCTTTTGACTGGCAGTGGGCGCTGCCCTGTAAACAGAGAAAGTGAGAAGGACAATTTTACTATAGAAGCCCACAAAAGTGCCTCATTTATCCAAACCGTATCCATCTCCACACATAGCCCAAACAAAAGGGCATTGCCAATATTGAATTTGTCGATTGAATCAAACTTCCTAATTTCTGTCAGGGTGAAGTCAGTTTTCAGTGCTGAACAGAGAAAGGGCTTTGTCTAAAGGTCAGGGCAGGGAAAACCTGCTGGATTCAAGTTTGTATGGATGTTAACAAAAGGATTCTTTTGTCCTAGATGTACTCAAAGCCCCCTGGGTTAAAAATATCTAGTTTGTACCTGTGGGTCTCATTTGATCACTGATATTTTGATAACCAGGAATAATAAATATCACAAGATTGTGATGTTAAATATGTAGCTTTTGAAAGCATGTATGAATCACAAAGTGCTTCTGAAATAAAATAAACTTATCAAAACTTAAAAGGAAATTCCACCACAGGTAGCGGTATGCTAAACTCCAATCTGCCTCCTCAGTTCATCAGCTATCAACTCTCTTCGTTCTTTTCAATCTTTGGATGATATGTAGGTGTCAGCAGTTTGACAGTGTGACTAATCAGCTGTGGGTTACATGTGTTGGTGGAAAAATTGATTAGGTAATGCTTCTGTAGTATAAACAAGAGAGGTTGAAAGAATGTTTGTGGCAGCTTTGCATTCTGGTCACCCGAGGCTATTTTTAAGAAAACAGAGCCCATTTATTCCATCAAGTTTCTTTTTGCGTAATAGTGGAATACCCTTGAAAAGCTAATTTTGGGTCACTGCCGGAAAAACTTGAGTTATTGTCAGATTTGGGGGTCGTCAGGCTGGTGTTGCTTATTGTATGTTTAATTCCCACTTCAAGCATGAAGAGAACGTAGCAGTTTCTTGTGGAACTTTTAGGGATCTATTAAAAGTATATGGCGACTTGTGGGACACCCTGTATAGCGATATCTTGCCTACCTTTATTAGCAAACATGAGTTGACAGACAACAACAATAAACATTTGCCTGGTTCTCTTAACTCTTTCAAGCTGCACGTGCATGTGTGTGCATGTGGTTATCAAGATTGCTAATAAAAGGTTTTCCACCCGCCTGGCACCCCACCAAGCCTACACAGTCCATATTTTTTAATAGACAAAATGACAGCAGGCAGTACAACCTACGTTAAACTTGAAAAAAAGGTTTAAAAAAATAAAGAGAAACATGGTAAGGGGGTCAACTTTCAGTAGACTGGCTAAAACTTGTTTATTGGCCCATATTTAGAATGTTTTGGATACCATCACCCTAGCACTTTTTTTTAAAATAGCGACTATTGCTTCTACAACCAAAAATGAAAGCTACTTATCTACAACAATAAAGTAAACACTTTAAAAAAAACAGGATACATTGCGGATTTTTCCCTAAAGTACTATAGTTTGAATGTTGATGACAACAAGGGACAACAGTTTCCTTTTGCACTTCCCTCAAAACAAAAACATAATCAGACAGGATGCTTTTCCTCAGTTTTTCTCAGCTTTTTCCCACATTCAGCTCAGCAACGAGAAGTACATTACACTGTGTGACGAACGCAGTAATCTATTTTATAGTCTACTATTAAAATTTTATACCTTCAAATCCGCAAACAGTCTAGCAATTAGCAGCTTTCGATGAAAGCATGTGGCCAGTTTGGCATTATAAAATACTCATGTGAAACCAAAATGTATTTTTAACTCAATTTCTGACATCAGCACAAAGCCACTTCAAAGGTTTTGCAGCTTATGCTGGTCTTGCAAGTGCCATGCTACCATGTCGGATGTCTTAAACTGCACATATACAGTAGTAAGCATTTTTCGTAATAAACAACAAAGCAATGTAAACACGTTGAGGGAAATCTAGAGACAAAGACAGAAATTAATGTGACAAATTTAAAAGTATACATATTTAATCTCTATTTGATGCCTTCCAAATAATTACAAAGACCATATTTTTACATATATACATACATTATATGTAACAATATCTTCTGTTCTCAAAACCAAGAGCTGTTAGTTTCATAATCCTTGACATACCAGTCAAGTGTCAGATCAAAACCACTGAAAGCTCCTTCATGAAACCACAACTCTTCCTCTTCTTTGTCTCACATACTGTATAGAGATATGTCATACCTTCCTTAGTCTTTGGTGCTGTCACTCATCTCAGTGCACACTTAAAGAAACGCATCAAAAAGCCGTAACTAAGGACAAAAGGTTCAAACATCAAGCACAGAGATACTTTTGTGCAGATGGCAATGGTATGAGGAAAGATACAAAGACCTTAAGACTGCGAGCTGGGACAAGTATGATAGCTGAGACTATTTTCATTCATACTAGATTTAACTAGATAAGCAACAGAGTTAATAAAGAAATAGAGTTATAAAATAAATCTACTGCATTGTGCATTTTTAGGGGAATTAAGGACTAAGATTTCATAGAGCTTTCCCTGAATAAGCAGGGTTTAAGTGTTTCACTGTTTAAACTACAGCTTAAAGTCTCCCTGCTTACTTCTTCATAAGGACAGGCTCTAATTTGTACTGTAACAAGAAGCACTTTTCAAAATTTCTAAACAAAAAGAAAGGACAAAACAGAAGCTGTGTGGCTGTTGCTGCCTTGCCAACTTCATCTTTTCATAAATTTTGAATTTTCCCTTCCAAAAAGATGAATAAATGAAATGCCTTTGGTGTTACATCACCTGCTTGTTGGAGCATATGCTAAAATTACATAACTGAAATGTGTTTGAAACAAAAACAAATGTGGACAGATTTGTTATTGAAACTAGACTCTAGGAAGTTTTCTGACACTGCAGATTGACGTCAGATAAGGTGAAGAACACAGAGAGCTTTAATGTGGTGCGATTGCAGCCCTTGGTCTAAGAGAGTTAACAGACACTGGAACTGAGCCCAGCCACTACTGAAGTCCTTTTACAATGTATATTACCATGGCTTAAATATAACAAGAGCCATAAATTGACTTCAAAACAGTACAGAGATTATTCATCAACAGCCTTTGACTTGAACTGGGCGTTGTCCTGCAAAAACACAGCCAGAACAACAAGCCTTCATACAGTAGCATTCAAAGCACAATAAACCTCATTTATCTATATGTTGCATCTGTGCACCTTGCCCAACCTGCACAAAGACTTACTTCTCACTCGCAGGAAAAACAGCTATTGCTAAAACAACACAATGGCTACTGAACATATTTAACCTGCAAATTGTGATTTAAAGGGTGGCCATTGTAACCAGTCTTTCACAGTCAACTAAAACTAGAAGTTCAGTGTGAATCGAAGAGTGTATAGACTAGATTTTTTTTCCTACCATCACTGCTGCCGCGGGCGACCAGGACGTCTGGTGACGGGGTTTGTCTTGAGCGTGATCCGAAGGAGTCCAGGCTGTCGAATGAATCCTCGCGCCCGTGGCGTGGCGGAGAGAGAGAGTCGCTGCGCTCAGAGTCCCAGCAGTCAATGTAGCCACTGTCCCGGATGCTGCGTTTAGGGCTCTCTGCCTCTTCTGTCTCCTAAGAATGCATACACACATTTTACAAAATGCATGAGCACAAAAAAGAGAGGTAACAAATGGTGGAGAATTAATGAAAGTAATCAAACACCCTAAAATGAATTAGGAATTTTCGCTGCATATTCCATCAGTCGTCACTGAAGTCCCCCAAACTTGTGTTGTTTGGCCTTTGTGTCCACTATAGCTGTCATGCTGCAAGTCTCCACTCTGCCCACATCTATTTTTCCAATAACCTCTCTCTTCTTCTGCCTACATCACTCTTCATCATTTTCTCTTCACCTTAGTGACCCCTCCCTTTCTCTGTCCACAGCTTTAATGTGTTGTTGCAGCTAATGGAAGGTGGGGAAAGGCCTTTCCTGTCTACCAAAAGACTTCCTGCCCATGACCCCTCTACCATCTGTTATGCAACTCCCAAACTCTCCTAAATGTCTTTGTTATGCTTATAAAACAGGTTCTACAGCAGCAGGAGTCGTGTGATTTGTTTCTTTCACTTTTACACAATTTAAACCAATATATTATAACTTATATACCAATATACCAGTTAAGTAAGAAAATATGCATCTCCCTCGTAACTCACCCTTTAACAAAAGCACTTAAACTAAGCTTTTTACAAAAAGTAAATAAGAGTGCAGCTGAGCTCACATTTACCTGCTTAGGGCTTTTCAATCATCAGTAAGGTCCAGCTTCCATTTAGTAACTGTTGGAAGTGTGGCGGGAAGTGAATAGTCACTCTGGAATTTCATGCACCTGCACATGATGAGCTTTCCTTCATTTTATCAACGTTTTTTTTGCTTTGTGGAATTATGGCTTTGTGTTGTACGTCTGCAACGTGTGAACATCTGGGAAAGTATTTTTGCTGAATTGGCAGCAATTTCCCAGTTTTACAGAATAGCAAAAGGACGTCACATAGTGGAATAAATTGCACAGAACTGACATCATGGCTACGAATGACGGTCACAGAGGGTGTATGCATGTATGTGTCTTGAGGGTTTGCCATTTCTAACTTTTCTCCTTTTTCTTGGGTCATTAAAAAGGTAAAAGGTAGGTTAAATTCAATTTTCTTGACTGGATCTCGGGTGAAAGGTGTTTTCTCAGAAATGTTAGTACAGCGAACAAACACACATTTTCTGAATCTCAGTTCCAAAATAAGTGATTCTGCAGAAGCTGTGTGTCATGCCTCAGGTCACTTTGGCTGTAGAAATGAATTACTGCAGGGATCAAATATTTAATATAGCATATGGTCTCCCTACCTATTACACTTTACAGCTCTGGTTACTAAGAGAGACATAATGGGGGGAAAAAGCAAGTGCTGACTATATTATCCATGTACTTGAGATTTCCATTATATTTTTATCGCTGGCATAAACATGAGCTATCCAACCTTTCGCATCTGTGACAGCAGGCCCTCAAACTCTTTCAGGTCCAACGTGGGCCCGTTGTAGGATGTACAGCTATTGGCAGCACGACCCAACCAGTAGATAGTAATTAAAACCTGAAGAAAAGAAGAAATGCAGACAAAAATCATGAAAAAATATCAGCTGATCTTTCCAATAAAAGAAAAGCATGAAACAAATTAACCTTTTAAAACTAAAGAGCTACTTGATCAGATTTCAATACCAACTCAAAGCACTCTGTCTTAATACCAGTCAGCCTTACATCACCTTAAACAAATTGTACAGTCCAACAATATTAAACTTATTAATTTAGAAAAATAACATTAAAAATTAGTTTCCAAATCCTAATTAGGGCTGGGCCATATCATACTGTTCACGGTAATACCGGTATAATTTTGGGCAACGATAGAAAAATGAAATATCGCGATAGAATATGGGTTAAACGCGCATGCGCAGTGCCTTTGTTTTCATACGCACACGTAGGAAAAAGCATGGCGGCGAAAGCAAATCGTTGAATGAAACGGATGAACCAGAACTGGTTTGTAAAAATACTGCAACTTCAGTGGTGTGGAACTGGTTTAGCTTTCGTCCGTCAGACACACAACAAAGCACTATTTTTGGTTAAGCCTGCTAGCGGGCCGTCGTTATTACCGTGTTTTTTGGAAAATACGGCACACTTAAAATCAATCTTTCGATTTTTCTGAAAATCGACAGTGCCCCTTATAATCCAATGGGCCTTATGTATGAATTCTGGTTGTGTTTACTGACCTCGAAACGATTTTATGTGGTACACGGCGCTCGAAAATCTGTCAAATGTTTTAGTACGACTTTGCTAAGTCGTGGGTGGCTGTAGCTCAGAGCAGGTCAGCCACTAATCAGAAGGTCGGTGGTTCGATCCCAGGCTGCCTCCTGGCTGCATGCCAAATATCCTTGGGCAAGATACTAACCCCATGTTTGCCTACTGGTGGTGGTCAGAGGGCCCGGTGGCGCCTGTGTCCGGCAGCCTCGCCTCTGTCAGTGCGCCCCAGGGTGGCTGTGGCTACAATGTAGCTTGCTATCGCCAGTGTGTGAATGGGTGAATGACTGAATGTAGTGTAAAGCGCTTTGGGGTCCTATGGACTAGAAAAGCGCTATACAAATGCAGGCCATTTACCATTACCATTTACGAACCCGGACTGCTTGATGGATTGTCGGAGCATTACGGCTATCATAATGTCAGGAGCCTGGCGGAGTGATACGTACTGTGCTTCAACATAATATTGTGTATTGTGTATGTATAACCTCTTTTTAAGTTTTGTGGATATTATACATGGTTATGCTGAGGAAATGTCGGCCAATTTCCACTGGAAATGCCTTTTGGTTAAACTGTCAGCAAGGAATTTGCACTGTTAAATTTTTATATAACTAATTCACATAAAACAGCTGCTTGTTTAAGTGAAAATACAATGATGGTTTTTTTTGCACTAATAAAGTTGTGGAGTTGTAAAGTATTTTGTCTAGTGTCAGTTATATCGTTATCGCAAATTTTCAAATGTATATTGTGATGAATATTTTTGGTCATATCGCCCTGCTCTAATCGTCACTAGCAGAGAAAAAGCAGTCTGGGCAGCAGCCTCACAGGCCACTGGCATCCCAAGTCTTCAAAATGATACCCTGGATTCACACTGTTCATTAGCCTGTCAACTCAAAATATGCTACACAGGTGTATCTCTGGTATGTTCATGCAGCAAAGCAGTCAAATAGCTATAAATAATATTGGATGCATTGAAGGAAAAAAGAAAAAACTACAACAAAACACCCACTCTCTTGCTTTCACTTTTCCCTTTTTGTAAAACAGTGCCAGCTAGTTTCCTGGTAATTGCAGCCCAGCCTCTTCCAAAGAAGTGACAAGTTAGCAAACGCAGCTGGAAGAAACACAACAACACTGAGGCACTGTTCAGACACCGAAACTGGTCACAGGCACTTCTCTTGCTGACATATAGCCACCTTTCTGTGGTCACAGTGATTTATAATTGCCTGTTAGCTAGCTTAGTGCTGAGTATATCAGTTACCCGGTCATTCTTAACTCTCTGAAACACATTAACAGCAGCTGAATGAGCAGCTGAAAGAGCCTCTACTTTTGTTTTGGCACCACTGGTTGTAACATATGCCCCAAAGTAACTGACTGTGGTTGAGGAACCAAGGAACTGAAGTTCTTTTGTCAGCTAAATGTCTAAAATGCAAAATTTACAGACTGACTCCGGCCAAAGGGAAATCACACAGAGCTGCACCTTTAACACTGTTGGCAAAGAGCTCCCAGCTATATTTACTGTGTCCATGTCAACGAGCTGTCCACAGGGAGCGCTTTGATAAGAAAGCTCAGCAAGGCTTAATGTGTTTATTTCAGTCATACTGTCAGTGTAAACAACTTCTGCCATTCAAACGCAGTTGGAGGGAGTGCAAAAGAACCAGTCTGCTGATCAGAATAAGCACAAAGCTAAATGAGACCTTTTATGTGAAGCTGTGTTGGACGATGAAAATATGTTAAACTTTTAGCCTTATTAAAGGGTGAAACATCATTGAGCTGCAACTGGGGACAGTTCCATCGATCAATCATTGACTCTAACTATTATACAATTTTAGTTTCATAAGCCATATTTTCAGAACCACATGAGATTTTTTATCTGATATCCTGACACTACAGAGGTAAAGCTGTGACAATACAGCTGCTGAGGTTAAGCTTCATTAGCTGCATACTGCAGCTCTCTCAGCAGCAGAATATGGAGTTTCTGTGTCACCACAATAGCAGATTCATGCCAACTCCCACTGGAACTGGGTCAGCACCAAATGTGTTTCACTTGCTTACTATTGTGCTGTAAACACACCCTTATCAATCCCAAACTCCACAATCACATTCCAAAACTCTGTCTGTATGATTTACACATGCAGCACTAAACCAACCAATACTTAACGAAGAGCATTCTTAAAGAATTTCAAAGGCAAACTTTAAGTACATCTCAGCAGAGTTTCGACAGTCAGGAATGAAAATAAACGACGTGACAGCAGAATGATGCATAGCGTCACACATGCTTTGCCTTGTCAATTTCAGCAGCTGCCTGTCAGTGCACACGTGGACAGACCTGTCAAGGAAGTTCCACTGGAAAACAACATTCACCTTTTTGGTTCATGTGCAAACACACTTAAAGTCACACACTGCAGGGTCATGAACGAAGCCAAAAATCCACCTATTATGTCAGGACCTCAGCACTATCCAGTGCATGCAGACATGCATACAGATACAGATTTTGTTTTATATATCTAACAGTCATCACTATGCATAATCAGGCCTTCTTCTTCACACCTTTGCCTGCTAAATAACAGTCTCATGAACACAGCAGATTCAGCAGTATCTTATCCAGGCATACCTCTTTTAAAAATGGTAACGTCCCATCTGCTGTTTGCTAAACAACACTTTTGTCATCACATCAGCAAATTCCTCTCGATGCAGTTTCGTCACCACTCAATATTTGATGTATTGCAGAGACAGCTGCTGTCAAATCCTAGTCCTTAGTCCTGAATCTACAGAACATCACAGCAGAAGGTTCCTTGCAAAAGTGTTGGTTGCTGGGAATATGTTAGCCATTTGCCACCGCTGCAAATGCTGGAGTCCCCCATGTTTAGTCAGCTAAATGAGCTAACAGGCCTGACCAGTGCTGCAGCTCGACACATTAACTTGTACAGTGCACAGCAGCATCACAGAGAGAGGAGGGGAGGACAGAGACATAGCGAGAGAGAGAGCGCGAGTAGAACGGCTTTGACGGCAGAGTAGGCGGGGCCAGCATTGTGTGTTCTACTTCTTAAAGCAGAATTATTAGAAAAAGGATAGGAAGGTGCTGATTTGAGCAGACAGTGACTATAACGGGCCTCTAAATAATTAAAAGGCTGTAAGAGGGGCAAGAATAAAGACGCCTGAAATCAATCTAGACTCACAGAATATGTAGAAACAGTTGACTTCGAATGTGCAAGAAAACACTAAGCAAAAAAATATGAAAAACCAACATACCATCTAAAACAAACAAAGTAAGATGCATGAACAGATGCACATAAATAGGGTAAAGTGGAAAGGTAATAAAGGATAATACAGACAGAATAGAAACTAGATATTTAACACCATTTCATAGTAAGAGTTGTGTCAAGGTACTTTATGTAAAGGTAAATGCCCCACAATATAGAGAAAGAACCCCAGTGATCCAGCCCCAGGGACAAGAACGTAGAAAAGAGGAACAACTTTTTAACAGGAAAACACAGAGGTGGATCACGGATTAGTAAGAGCCACTGAAATCATGGATAGTGAAAGCAAAAAGAGAAACACAGCACCAGAATAACACTTTCTTTCCAAACATGTATTTAGCACACAAACAAATTATCCCACTGTAACCTGACAGTATCACTTACATTCTTGAGCTTTCGACTGCCGTCACTTCCCCTGGAGAATGAAACACAGAGAGAGACAGACAGAGGAGGTAGTGAGACTTCTGGTTCTATTTAGTGAAGTGCCTTACATAAAGATAACAGCAGACAACTTCAGGATGTGCCATCTCCCACATATCTATGTGAAACAGCAGAAAAAACTAAACTTTGTGAAATATAAGAATCTGCAGTGACTGTAGCCCACGCACAGAAAGCTAACATTTTGGCAAAACCTTTTATTAACAGTCTTAGCAACTGAATAACTGCTGAAATAGAAAGGAAAGAAACACTGAAATTTAAAATGGTAAGTCCAGAATTCACAAAGAGAAATACTTTTGTAGTAGATAGAAGAGACACGTGCTATAGTGGTAGCCTAGTGAGTTGACTGCCAACTGATCTCTGGGAGGTGGAACACCACAGCGGAGGCCACTTAGCACCACAGACGCTGCCAAAATGAAATGATGTGAATCTTGCGGATTACCACGTGAGCTATAAATGGGAAGTGGAATGAAGCAATTGTAAACCTGACTAAAATGCACTCATGTTGTAGAAATACAAATTTCTAGGCTGAGAGGTGAAAAACAAAGACAGAGAAAACAAAGGCTAAAACACAGATACATACAGGAAGTGTGAGACTTTGTTTTCTTAAATAGTCTCAATCACATAAAATCCACAATCTGCCTTTTCTTAAGCTGTGAAAGACGCGTGAAGCCTGATGAATGGCAAAAAAAAAAAAAATCTAACAATGGATAAAATATTTTTTTTCTTTTTGATAACAAAAAAAAAAAAAAAAAAAAAAAAAAAAAACAGGCAACAAAAACATTTAAAGTATTCTTAAACTAGAGTTGATTGCAATTATGTCCTGCCACAATCTTTGTACCTGGATCAGCGCAGCATGAGAGGATCACAGGATCAATAAATTGTTAAAATTGATGCTTGATTAAACATTAGCGACTTGGGAAAAGCCAGAATAGTTATTATATCTTACTATCAAGGTCAATAAAAATAACTAATGTATATCACATCAGCATAAGGTCATTTCACAACATTTTACATTGTCCATAAAGATATTTAAAAAAATGTATACAAGGTCAACTTAAAAACAATTAATTATGGGAAACTCATATTTAGCTTAAATGTTACAGTTTTTTTTAAATTAAGAATAATAACCTTTAATTTGGAAAAAAAAAAAGCATAATGGATGGGAGGGATACCAGGAAACTATGTATAGCCAAGAGGTGAACACGGATTAGACTGGAATTATCTTTTGCTGGGCTGCTTATAGGCAAATGTAGAGGAGTTCAACCAGAGATGCTTGTGCGCTTCATCTTTTCATGTAGTACACTTGTTTTCATCTACAGTATATTTCCCAAGACTCCAAAGACTGCTGAACCAACCCATTTGTTTGATGTATAAATGTACACAGCATTTTTATTTTATTTTTTTATTTGGTGCCTTCGTAAACATCTTTACAAAGGCTCTCAGCTTAACATGTCCTTATTTTATATATATATATATATATATATATATATATATATATATATATATATATATATATATATATATATATATATATATATATATATATATATATATATATATATATATATATATATATATATATATATATATATATATATATATATATATAGTACTTCCAGGGATTCAAAAAGAAAAGATCAACAAGGACACTAAATAGCTTATCTTGTACTTATATACAGGATTTTCTTATGTGGGGATTTCAATGTTACAGGTACAGAACACAACTATTTTATGCCATAATTCATACAACACATCCTGAGACTCGGCTTAACTTAGGCCAACTCATTCAACATGCAAGTGACACTCAAAGTTGGGCTTTGAATGGCAGCAGGTACATGAGACACAAATAAAGGTGGAGAAGGTGAAATGAGCTTGAGAGCATGACCAGCAACCCCTCCCTCATCATCTTCTCATTCTGTCAGTTGACTAAATAAACATGGAGACAAGTACCTTTTCTCTGCTGTTAGATAGTAAGTGCACAATCAACAGACAAATACACATTCCACAAGGTATTAGATCATATTAAGAGGCCCAAGCTAATGTAAACAGCTGTCATATTCTTACATTTTTTTCCTGCATGTTTGTCTTTGTCGTTTAAATGACAAAATGTATTTAATGTAAAGGCTAAAAACAGATAAACTAGTAATGATATTGCTGCTTATTCTTTTCTCTTACATATGTCAAATGTATATTAAGCATGGGTATATACAGTAGTTCAATATCAAATTTGTAAAAACTGATATAAAGTAACTTATGGCTGAAAAAACAAAAACATTTGAAAACGCCTTTACAAATTGGCTAGCTAGTTATTTCTGAAAAAATTCTCTCACGTGATTAGATTTTATAATCTGGCTTTGAAAGTCATAATTTATTATTTACACTATATTTTTTTGTTAGACATAACTACCAAGACATTTCCCTCTATTAGCTCTATGTTATGTGATGATAGTAACATTATTCTTTCTGCTTATGAGTTAATGTTTATTTATTTTTGATGAAAGCATTAAATGGTTTCCATAATTACTGCCAGTAGCATTAACTTAGCCATAATCAGTATATTTATGGATAATGCAACTGAGGTAAAGATTTAACCTGTGTTTTATATTTTACAGCATTTCAAAATTTTCTGTGAAATCCACTAGACTGCTGAACAGAAACACAGCTGTCATCTCCTCTCATCTCCACTACCTGGCAAACCATTGCTTATCCTGGAAAATGAGCCATGACCATCAACAGGAACAGTAGATATTATATTCCTCAGCTCACAGTGCACTACAATCTGTTTGTCTGAGCCCTAGCTGTTCAAAGTTTTCTAGAAGAGTAAAGGTGTAGGAAATAACCTTCTATATGTGAGAGAGTTACATAAGCACCAGATGAAGTGCAGGGCTACTTGAACAATGAAAGCAAAGTTCCATTTTAACATGTCAATAGAAGCAGTGGTGTATTGAGTAAATATGAATCCAGATTGCATCATTTTTAATATACTATTGCCTGCATGTTTTTGGAGATGCTATTAAACAATCAATGACAGAAAGAGAAAAAAAAAAAATCACCCTGTGGCACATTAGGTACAGGCTCACTATGAATGCTAATGAGTCGCCCAATTTAATTGTGTTGATACCCAAGGCTCTATCCTGGGCCCCTGTTCTTTGTTTCGATATATACCTACATTTTTCTTTTTTACCACATCACTCAAAACCAGTTGTAAACAGTGTTATGAAAATGACACAATTATATGTCCCTCTTCATCTAACAATCTTGATTGGCAATTTAAGACCTTTCTTACATTAACTAAATTATTATACTTGTAGATATGTGCACATGCCGAATCAAGAATAAATAAACAGAGACGCAAACAAAATAGAGATGCATTGCCCCATCTCCAAAAGCACCTTTAAAACCCTTCTGTGAATGAAACCTTGGTAATACACAGCCAGCAGACAGTGCATGCCAAAGACACTGAAACACCCACATATTCACACAAACACATATACAGTATGAAAAGCTAGATGCAGTTGGCTTTGTTACCAAGCAACAAAGTAGGAGTCATGGTTCAGTGTGTGATGCACACCCTTGTGTTTTATTTGGACAGAGACCAATTGTGTCTCACAGATATGTCATTGTTGCTTCACTGGCACAGGCTCATGCAAACTTCCATTGACTCCCGTCTACTTATTTGTGTTTCAGTGAACTGCTTGATTGTCTGATGCAGAGAATGACAGACGGGTTACTGAGAAAGTGAGACAAAGAAATGCACAACCAGTGTTTGAGACAAGCAGGCTAAAAGTGTTCACCATCACCATCTAGTGATATAGAGCATTTCCAACATAGAATTTTAGGAAATACAGTTTTTTTTGTCTTGTTTGAAAATTTAAACCTCAATTTAAATGTGATAAGAATAATTTAAAAAAAAGTTTAAACAACTGTCCTATAACAACAGAGAAAAATATCTCCAAAGGTAAATGTGGAGATATTTACCTTCTGAAGCAGAGAAACATTTAGGAAAATTCCATTCACCAAAGCTTCACTTTACTATGAAAGAACAGCACCCTCACTGTTTTGTAGAGAGATAAAAGTTAGAGTCTTGTGTAAATAAATGTCAAAGCTATAAATAATTTAAAGCTCACATTAGTAAGTTTTATTTTAAAACTGTCACCTTTAGTTAGTGCCACAGTAACAGTGTCAACAACAGTAAATTCTAAGACATTCACAAACTAAGCAAACTGATTAAAATTCATCAACTAACTTTTAGGCTCTTTTTTGTCATCCATGTATCTATGTTTTACCATCTGGAAAGCATCACATTAGACTTTTCTACATACAGTATATATGGTCAAATCTACACAGTCAACTCTGCAGGACTCAACTTGTTCAAATGATAGACATTATCTGTGGAACATAACTCAAGTGGTCGAGTCTTACTTGGCCGTGGGGCGTGTTGATGTGTCCTGCAGGTCTCCAGGGTCAAAGAGCTGGGAGCCCTTCAGTCCTAACTCCTCACAGCCACGCAAAAACACACTGAGGTTGTCCTGTAGAGCGAAAGCACAATTTCATTGGGATAAATACTAGGAGACAGAAAGAAAAGCTACATCAGATAAACCATGCAAGACCTCAACTAATATACACTTTCTATTATAATTACAGAATTTTATTATTCTATTCTAAATGCAAACTCTGCAAGAAGGACCATATCATTTAACATGAATATACACTGAACTACTCGAAACATGCGAGTCACACAGATGAGACAGATCACTTATTGACTTAAACATTTAAATCAACATGTTGCCTGGCTCATTATTTCATCAAATCAAAGTTCATCTAAAAATAAAGGGAATGAATATACAAACCAATATTAACTGCTAAAAGTGATTCTGTTGACACAGTTCTAGCCCTTCTGAGTATGTCTACTTCATTTATTTTCATTGGCATAGTAATCCCCCCCACCCCAATTTTATATTTTCTTTTCGATTAAATAGACTGAACTCCTGGTAGAAACATCTTTGCACACTAACAGCTAAAGAGTGAAAATGTCAACATTCTCTTAAATTATCCCACATGAACCATGTCCCACAAACATTTCCAAGGTCTCTGTCAGCCAAACACACTGAAATGACCAGATACTTTCTTTCCTGCACAGAAACACACACAAACAAGGAGTCTCGCCATAAAAATCAAGATACCTGCTCAACAGAAATGTGACACCATCAGGTTTTGTGCCCAGCTTTCGTACATCTCATCTCTCAGATTACTCCAGCTTTCGCTCTTGATGGGTTCCTCTGTTCAAATATTTCCTGCTTCTTGTTTATCGGCTTCTTCTCGAATCCTTCCTTCCTTCTCTCCTCAATGTTTTACTCTGCCTATCGTCTTAGTCCTTCTCCCTCGCTCTCCTTTGCTCTCTGACAAACTCTTTGTTGGACGCAACCTGAGCCAGGCTCTCCTCTCCAGTTCCCAGGTTCTCCCGCTCTCTTTGTTTCTATGTCTCTCAGTCTTTTAGAGGGCCACAACCTAAACCCTTTTCTCCCTTTCTCTCTCAGGGTGTCACCATTTCCTCTCCACCCCAATTGTCCCAAACACACTCTCTCCCTCTCACATGCCAAACACAAACACACTGTGCTTGTATACATGCGCTTGCACAAAATGCTGCTTTAAATAAACTCTTTTTGGAATATTCACACTACCAAGTGTAAAATTAAAAAAACAAAAAAAAAACATGCATGGTACAATGACAAACATGCACACTTGCATGCACTTGTTCTCACGATCCTTTTCCAACTGTAGCAAACTACCCCTCCAAATCCACCCTGCAGCTTCCTGTGTTTTTGGGACAGTGCCATCTCTGCTCTCCTGGTGAGGCAACCCCACCCAAAGATATACACACTTACGCTAGGATATCTCTCTAACAGGACCAGCAAGGTCTTTTGAGAAATTTTACTTCTGAAATGAAACACCTGCCGCAGGATTAAGCTGATCATGGTCATATTAAACTTCAAAACAAAGGGTTTTCACATCAGCTGCATTTGATTAATACTAGTATTTATTTTCCAGATACTAGAAATGAGTTAACACTTGGAACAAGGAATCATCAAACTCACAAAGGAGGAGGATTAGAATTTTTGTGAAACATACTATGATCATCATACTGATGTAACACAGGGAAGGCAACATGGTTTATTTTTCCCCACACAAAAACTTGGATCTTAGCCTCAAATAATATCTTTAAGCAGACATAATGAGTCTACTTTGAGCTGTTGCCTAACATCTGAAATTGCAGAAAGTTGAATATGAGACCAAATACAATACAGATCTTTAAAAAAAGAACCAAGAAGCATACATAGATATGATTAATTATCACCTTTACAATAATTAACAATGACAAACATTGTAATATCCTTTGCTAGATTTAGATATGATAAGCTGAGCTGAATAAACAATGATTGCATTATCCAACTCAAGTAAATCACAAGATAAACTGTTGCATAGACACAAAAAGCATTGCAAACAAAGGAAGTGTACAACTACTTGACTAGATGTTGCTGTGCTTGCAAGTTGGCAGCATAGAAAGTGGCTAAAATAATTATCAACATTTTACCCATGTACTTTCAGGTTGACAGTTGGTTCTGCAATGTTTTTATAGAGCTGCAGCCAGAGCAGAGAGCTCACTTGCTCACAAACAAGATGGAAAAAAGACAGCTCAGAAAAATCACAGCAGTTATGCATTATTTTTGTAGGCTGTATCACCCTAAACTGCTGAATGACCCTTTGACTAGAGGAATGCATAATCACATTTTTCACAGGTGTGTGTTAACCTATAAGCAAAGATAATGGCTGCTGCAAGCACTGCTTATGGTACTCCCACTTGGCAAGTAAACTGTAGATTTGTGACTTCAATGTTGTGCATAACACAAAGTAACACACATTTCTGCTGCAGGTGAAATGTTTTGGTTACAGAATAATGCAATTAATGATTTAACCTGGTTGGTAAATACAGACACATACATACACAGTATTTCTATAAACCGTGTCTCATCTTGTCAATTATCTATCTATAGTCCATCCATCTATAGTCAGGGGCGGCAGGGGATATGGTAGTGTGAAAGAGGAACTTAATCTTGTTTCCAATTAAGCAGTTTCATCCCACATTTTTCTCTGTTTAGTTCTAATATCATGTAGTCTGGAACCAGACTAAATAACAATAACAAAAGGGGATTTATCCGGCTCATTTGTTAGCAACTAACATGATAGATAAAGGGGTAATTTAGTGGGTATTTGGAAATGGTAAATGGACTGGTTCTTATATAGTGCTTTTCTACTCATCTGAGCACTCAAAGCGCTTTACACAACTTGTGCATTCACCCATTCACACCCAGTGCTTCATAGCTAACATTCACACACATTCATACTCCGATGGATGCATCGGAGAGCAATTTGGGGTTAGTATCTTGCCCAAGGATATTTGGCATGTAGACTAGGGGAAGCCAGAAATCGAACCACCAACCTTCCGATCAGTGGATGACCTGCTCTACCACCTGAGCTACAGGGTGGCTGTAGCTCAGGTGGTAGAGCTCAGAAAGAGTGTGTGTGTGCGTTTTTAAGGAAGGGAGTATAACTTTGTTCTGATATGCAGGTCCTTGCCACAGGAAACTGGGTGTCTACCACAAAGAAATGGCTGACAGCTGAATGTGTTTGGAGGAGGACTTGATGTCTCAGATATCCAAATATGAAATGCATTTTTCAGACCTATCAGTCATATAAATTATTCTAACGCTGCAAAGTTTAATATGGCTCAATTACTACTGCAGTGGTGAATCAGGTTTACAGATATTCTAATGACAACAGGATAATTAATTTTCCTTCAAACTGAAAAAAGAAAGTCTTCAACTTGATCAAGATTAAATTTTGAGTTGACAGCATACACTTTTATATTTTTTCAAAAATCAGTCATAGAATTTTTAAAATTGATATGCAAAATATGTAAAGTTCAAATTAGAAGGCATTTATGTAACATACCAGTGTTTATTATTAAAAATAATATAAAACACTTGATCTAATAAATGTCATGTCTAATGAAACGCCTGTTCAAGCAGATTAATTACTACTATTCATATTAATTAATTACCACTACTCATCTTGCCAGGAGATCACCGTTGCATGTCTATTAACACACTATAAGACATGAGCATGCCCGTCAACCCAGAGATGCCTGGGATAAGAATCTGCCACAACCAGCGAACATTGACCTATACAGCTCGACCTGCCAAAACACTGAGGTAGCTGCTGTGATTATAAAACAGCCTAAACTCCACAGAGACTCGTTTTCACATTAGCCCCCAAACAGGAAGAGGAAGGGGGAGTAGGCTCTGTTTTATTACGATGGTCCAGATAACAGCAGACCCCTTGTTTATGTATTTCTCACCTCACTAATCAAAGCCAAGAGGAAGAAAAATCCCTGCAAGGCCACAGGAACTTAAAAGCTATGAAACTTTGTAAGTATAACAAGTCACTTTATTCAGAACATATACATCCAGCCGCGTTTTTTGTTTTCTTGTTTCAACTTTTATTATATATTATCCTCTAGCTACTAGTATAAACAGGCAGTCAATGGGTTACTGATTGTCCCTTTGAGCTAATTAGTAATGGTTGTGCTGTGTTTTTTGACCTTTAAGTGTCTACACCGGAGGCTAATTAGATTTCTTTTTATTTATAACTTTGGGACATGGAGTAGCCACTAGTGGACACAGTGATGCAACAGTTCTAGCTATAGCATCACCATGCCACCAGAGATACACTACGTGGACAAAAGTAATGGGCAACACCTCTTTAGCTGTTTGTACAAACAGTCTCAATTAGAGCCTGCTACTGAAACTCCTTCTTCTAAGTATTCCACAATAAACTACGAGTTATGTTATTGCAAAGTGGAAGTGTTTAGGAACCACAGAAACTCAGCCATGAAGTGGAGTCCATGAAGTGAGCAGCTTCTGCGGGTGTTTTATGTAAGTGTCCTGGTATTTATAATGAACCGTGTAAACAGTCATAAATAGATTAATAACCAAAAAAATCTTCAGATTACAGATTGTGGTTTATATCATCAAAAGGCGTCAAATAAGCTTAAAAATGCTCATTTATAATATCCCTTGTGTTACAGCTTTTTTTTCCTGTTCACTGTTGAGAAAAATAAGACAGGAAATGAAAAGTAAAAACTCCATCATCAGATACTGTTGGTTTGATGCTCAGCAGAAAAGCATCTTTGGACCCTGAAAAAAACAACCATGAGCTGAGTGGATAAAATATATCTGCTGAAGTAATGCAACAATGATCCAAGTACAGAGGTTTGAAAAGTCTATTACTTTATGGTAGAAAACAGAGTGAAGACAGCGTAATTATCCAACGCTCTTTAAAAGTCAGAGCACTCAATGGCGGCTGTTAGTGGCACAGTGAGACAAGAGCAGCCATTCTGCCCCAACCACGGCCTCCATGCCTCATCTGTGATGTTGTGATCTAAATAACTACATATTTTTTGTTGCTGAAGTACCAGAACTTCTGCTCTAAACTGCTATCATAGACAATCATCACATTTAATTCAGAAATTCCATTTTATTAAGGAAACATTCTGCCAGAGTAGTTTTCTTTGCTAAAACACATCAGTGTAAAGTACAGTTAAATAACTGATGATGCAAAGCTTTCACAATGACACAAAACAGGGCAAAGCATCAGTTGTTTTCTTATCAATACAAGAATAGACTGCCTATTTCTTAAATACAGTGATATTTGCCAAAGGATCAAAATAAGTCATATGCATTTTCAGAATGACTCTAATAAAATATAGTTTTAATTGTCACTTTTTTTAAAACTTTTACTTCTTGGTGTTCTATGTTTACAAAAAAAGGTGTTAAATTAAACGTGAATATGAAAAAAATACAAAGACAGTCTGAAGTTATACACTGACAAGCTATTCATGAAGGGAAGAGAGATGGAAGTACATGCTATCAACTTTCACTGTGACTATGTTTACATGCGAGTGCTGGTCCTGAAAGGCCACTTCATCCAGATTAAGGTCTAAGGTCGTTATGAAAGAACTCTACTGTATTGCACTGTACTCAGCTGGAAAGTATCAGTGTCCGGATCAACTTCAATTCACAGAATCTCATTCAAAGCAAGACCCAAACTTGGGATTCTTCAGTAAAACCACAGACAACAATGAACAACTTCCATGTGAGGTTTTGGGAGCAGGAATAGGTTTCTATCATCTACATCTTTGAAAAATCCTTTTGGTTTTGATTCACCTCACCAATAATAATATTGAGGCAGTAAATGACTTTGGGACATATAAAATCCTCAAGTGGATTTTTTGTGTTGCTGCAGTGATCCAGTATATTTCATAGCCAAGGGCTCTCAAGATTATCTGGTTCACTGCAGAACTGTACAATAAGTAAGCTGTTAAGTGCTGAGTGTTACACGCGACTGCTAATGCACACTTTGCCTGTTGTGTACCACAGCAACAAACATAATCACCATCTTAATACAAACCAAAGAAACAACTTAATGTAACATAAACTTCATCTAATTCACATCCATAACTTTAGGATACTGAATTCTACTACTACTGCTACTCAGCAACTTTTGAAAAGCAGACTTAACAACACGTTTTTCCCTGAGAGATTGTATCAGCTCACCCAAATTCCACAATGACACAACAGTACTTGGGTGAGGGAGAGGGGTGATGAATGGAAGAAAAGCCATTTTCTTACAAGCTGTTATTTTACGGAAAATGTGTTTCATATCTTTACTTTAATCAGCAAAGTGGGTGGCAGAGTGTTTAGTGGTAACTGTGGCCTACCCCAGCTTCCTCTTGAAACATGGAAAAAAGTGATGTATGAATGTATAATTAAATGTGGCCTGTAGTCTAAAGACTTTCAATATGACAGCAAGTTTTGATATTAGACAGCTTTGAATCATAGTATGACAGTGTGACAATGAAAGAAAAAGGAGCAAACAATAAAATGGTTAAAATATTCAAGAATAACATCTTCTCGTCTTCAGTTTTGGTTAAAATGCTGTAAATCAGTCTAAAGAATGATTCCAAAACACTTACTAGGCCAGCAATCGGTGTTGGAAGTCTGTTGATTTTCTTCACCAGTCCAGGTCTAATTGAGCTCAGCAACCTGACAAAAGACGCATAAAAAAAGAAGAGTTGTGGCTTTAAAACTTCTTTTAATGACAAGTTGACTTCAATACTTCAAAGCATGCATTTCAAAGTTGAAACGTCGCTAGAGCAGAATGAAATAACTGCAGGCAAAATACATGAATAGGTTTAAACTGTGGGTGTCTCTACAGAGAAAAGAAAGGGGAATCTAAAGGGATAAAGAAACATTTCTAAAACTCCCCTGTGGCGTCTGGAACGTCTATAACGACGACGCATCCTAAATCACAGTGGAGAATCGTTTGTGCTCCTTTCACCCACCGGGACCTGTTAACTAGTTCCAGTAAATGTTATATCACAGGGAAGCACACATGAGTAGGTTTGTCTTGGTGCTGTCATCTCTCATCAGACCCACGCTGATGCGAAAACTTTTTGGCGGGAAGTGTACAGTACATTGCATTCCTCAAACTCTGCCCGCTTATCAGCCATGAACAAGCAGTTTCAGCATTCCCGCCTCTCTCTCCCTTCCTCTCTGTCTCCAGTTTCATCTTTTGTGTGTGTTTTCATCAGAGGAAGCGCTGTAATGATTCTCCTCTAAAAAGGAAAAATCCGCCCTTGGATACGAGGTATTAGATATCAACAGTCTTATGGTGTTCATAGTATTTCAGCAGGTATTTTGAGATGAAGTGCTGTAATTTACCTTTTCAGTGAACTCTCTTTCCCTCAGCATGCCTCATGTACTCCTACGTTAAGTTGAAGATTTCCTGCTACACTGTATATTTCCAAGAATAATTCTGAACGACCCCAGGAGAAGGCAGTTCTTAATCCTACCTACATGCCAATATATTAAGATGTGTAGGTGGGGAGAATGAGTAATGGCATCAGAGAAGACAATATTTTCACTCTGAAAATTGCCTGGAATGTGAATGTTTGTCTGCTTTTTTAAAATGTAAGACTTTGTTTATAAACATGTTTTGGAGGAAATGGTTTTCAAATCCCACCGTGGCTTTGATAGAATTATTCAAACTTATATGCTGGGAAAAGAGGCCCACTTGTGTCTCCTGAAAATGTCACTTTCAGCCATTAACATGGTTGAACTGTGAGAGACGTGTCATCTATTATCAAAACAAAGGCACAGTCAAAAGAAATCTAGATGCATAAACAAATAATCTTATGAGTGTGTACAGGGACATTTCCTAATTCTTTGAATATCAGGAAAATGAGGAAGAGGTTGGAGAGCATTTAAACTGTATGATTCAATCAGGTCTCTTCTCTACCTGAATTATATGTAAATGAATTACTTGACTGGTTGTGCAGTTTGGGGGCCAAGAGGATGTCATATGCTCCAGTAACCAAGGACTCACAATTTTGATCACAGCTCTTGCCAATGACCTCTATAAATGCACTGTTTCAATGATCCCCAGTCTGTAATCAATCTGCTACAGTGGCTACAGTCAATCTGTAGCCATTTACTCACAAGATTATCCCGGACATTGCACGACTTTCCATTTCTCCGACAGCATCTGTCACTTTATCTCAGGACTTAATAGGGAAACCTTATGATGCCATAGCAATACTTGCATTGCCACTTTTAATCCAGCACAAATGGCTAAATTAGTCTTTATTTACTTGGTTGTAATTTTCCCCCCTTTTGTCAGTCACTTAGAAAGCAATGTCAGGCTTTTATTTTTGAGACTTACAGTACTACTGCACGTCTAAATATTCCATGATTTCCCAGAAATCCCCAAACCAGTGGGCACACTGGTAAATTGGCTCTGATATCTGTATTCACAATAAAGACAGCACAAACGCTGGGTTTGTGCAACACCGGCAGCAACTGGAACGTGGAAGAGGAAAGCGCAAGTGCATGTGAGTGTTTTCAGTCTCGTTTCAGCACCTCGACTCAATATGAGTGGGTATACCAGTTCAAGAGTCAAACTAGACGACAATTGAACCGGACGCCAGTCTTTCTGATCACTGGACCACACTTCAAAGTACTTGAAACAAAAACCTGCTTGACTGCTAAAGTTCTTTCTATTCACTTTAAATAGTGTGTGATTATTTTACGTTTACACTTCCTCTTCAAAATTCATTTAACCAACCAGAGCATTATGATACTGAAACAAATACAGTACCACTATAAGTATTAAACCAAACAGCATATGTACAATTAAATTACAAAAACATTACAATGAATTGGTAAGATGACTAATCATTGAAAACTATTCAAGAATAATAAACGTATAAACCAGAGATGTGTAACATTCTGCTACTAGATTATAAGAAAAAAACAAAACAACAACAATAACAAATATAGTCACAACTTACTCGCACAGTAGTATTCCATTCTCCAAACCTCCTCGGAAATCCTTCTCACCAAAACATCTTCCTGTCACAGCCTGCAGATGGGAGTAAAAGAATTGAGTTAGCAACATATAACATGTAAAGAGGGCTTCAGGTTAAAAGAAAAATTAAGAATGAAAAAAAAAAGTGCACCAAAAATTGTGTTTAGTGGCATTCACTGCTGAAAACCAAAAAGCAACACTTATCAGCACACCTTTTAAATCTTTCTTTGAACTGGATAGATTGTGTGGAGAGACTTCTCGGACATATATCAAGTCCCTCTCAAGTCAACAACGCTAAACGCTAACAAGCTTGACATAAGCTGCAGTCATCCCAGCCAAGTGGCTCTGGCAGGCTAATGTGGTGGGACAGGGGATTTATCGGGTAATAGTTGGTCAGACCCTCTGAGGAAAAAAAGCTGCCAGCTTGCATGTGAACAACTACTGTACATCATAAAACATGCATTTACTTGGACAAATATTGCACCAGATATGTATGAATCTCAGATGTGACATTTCGTTTCAGTTACTGTGAGAAGTGATGGTTGTTCCTTACTGCAAGAGATTCTGGATTCTATTTTAAAGCTCTTAAGCTTTTTGAGCTACTTTTATGTGTAAAACTGGTCAATGACAAACACATACATGCATTTTGCACAGACAGACAAATAGTCGGATAGATAAAATACAAGCAATCTTATAGATAATCTTATCTTTAGTGCAACTCCAGTGTTGAAATAATTACCTCCTACTCCAAAAATCTGCTGTTGCGAGACTTTTAGGACCAACCTACTTAAAATCTATTTATTCCCACAAACGCTGGCAGACAGTTGGCGTAAAATGAGGAGACCTCTTTAGAATGCTCTTTTAAAAGCCAAAACAATTACAAGATTAAATTTCCTGAGAATTTCTTTCACATTTGTTTGCACAGCTGTGGGGAAAAGAAAAAGTGTGGAGATGTAGAGTATTTGGCCTGGCTGGATCTTTCCGTCAGCTTCTTGGCTAGTTTGGGAACCTGGACCTCTTACAAAAGAAATGGACTGCTGTGTGTCAATGAGTGGGCCGACAGTAGGCCTCATTTCTACGAGAGGCGTGATGTTTGGTGTTCAGGAGAGGCAGATAAAGAGATAAGCAGTGAAAGGAAAGTGGCAGAGAATTTATCACTTTGCTGACATTTAGCTATTCACTGCCACCATTCCATACTGCAGCAGCACTTATGAACAGGCCATTGTGTGTCTGGTGTTGACAGCACAAAAGCAATGAGTGAAGCCTGAGTGTGAGGCCTAAAAGTCTGCCTTACAGTGCAAACAGATGGTTCACAAACCCACACTGTAACGGACCTGCTCTGCACAAAGAACTAATATTTCTTGAATTAAACATGAATCGGACAAAGGTCTATTCTAAGAGTTAAAAGTTTTTTTCTAAAACATGTGTTGTGCCTAGACACTCTTTACAGACATACAATGCAGGGTAGGGATGCATAAGATGCAGGATTATGTGCCAGGAGACCAAAATTTGGACCTTGGTTTTACTTTTTCTTCCCCACTCACTGTTTGATGTCGTTTTTACTCACAGGTTAGGATTAGTCACTAACATCTACTTGGTAAGGTTTAGAAAAAAATGACAACATGTTCCTTTAAAAGAGCACTTCCTCTTGTGCAAGTTGTGTAAATGAGACACAGGGAAACTCAATCTTAAACTTAATCTGCAAGCAGGGAATAGAGCCAGTTTGTTATATTTTATTTGATTAACCTGCACAATAGCTGATGTGCAATATGCAGACTTGTATTTGCATTATTTTTCTTACAAATACCTAACAAATAAAAAAAATTGTGGGAAAATGGCACCCCACAATAGTGTTCATGGGTTGGATCTCATTATCTTTAAACTTAATTTGCACTGCTGTATAGTTTATGGACATACAGACAAAAAGAGCAACCAGTGTGCACCCGTGTGTTTATGTACCAGTGTGCATAGATGTGTCTAGGACCACACTGTGTCATAATGACATGCCCGCACACACGCACACTGCGATAACAATCCCATAAATGGTCTTGCAGTTGGAAACAAGATACAACATGTTATAGAATGAGGTTCTGTGATCCTCCTACATGCATTTTGTTCCCTCTATAGACAGCCAGGCTAGCTATTTCTCCCCGTTTCCAATATTTATTATTATCTGTTATAAAATTTACAGAAATTAGAGTGTTTAGAATGGTCACATCTAACTCAGGAATAAATCAAATAATTCCCCAAATGTTAATTGGTTTAGTCAAGCAGACGACTATCGATGTACAACATTTTCTTCATTGACTGCCAGTAGTAGTTGGAGTCACTTTGATTCAGGGTAAAGTTACCTTGCCAGAAAATTGTCTTGGCTCTTCGTGCTCATGCTTAACTTAAACAGTAAGATTAAATCGATTCCAAAACCACACCAAATAAATATTTTATAACACAAAAGATTCTTTTGTGAGAGATTTTACAACTAGAGGACAGCTAAATGATCCCACTATTAGCTAATGGCATTTTCATCCTTTATACAGTTGAGAATGAAATTTCCAGGTCTTACAATACTTTGTAACATACTGTAGTGTTGTGCATGAGAGATTATCCTTCCCAGGGGATTAGCGTTACTGAATAGCAATCCCAGGTTTCAGCACATTAAAAATAGCATTCCCTGGTTTGGTTCAAGACAGCAACATTTCATGGTCAGTGGACTAGACAGACAAAAACAACACAGGCCATTATTCTTTAAAATAAAATTGAAAAAAAACTTTCTATGCTGACTTATGTCCTTACAGGTGGTATTTTATGATTTCAGTGGAATACACATAAACTATCATAATTTCATGAAAAAAAGAAACAATGAAAAAAATGTTTAGAACTGTACGTGAATATTAAGCTTTTTTGCCAAATCCAATAAATCCCATATTTCATTTTATTGGCCTTCAGTAGGTCAAAAATCCTCGGTGGAAACCAGTGTCTCCAAGGGTAAATCAATTAATATATTGCCTTTTGGGGTTCATGCACATTAATATCAATTACATGTTTGACTTCTGGCTACAGAAAGTTCTGAACTGTAGAAAATGTAAAGGGTTTGGTATCCTCATTATCCTGCTTTTCAGTTTGGCAGTGTCTGCACACAAGCCAAGGACTTTGATTCATGCACATCTGTGGCTCTAATAAGTGTCATTGTTAGAAGACACTCCTAACTCCTCTGTGACCCAAGGGAATTCTTAGTTTGACTATACCATTTGAGCAAAATGCAAAATCAAATGGACATATTAGGTAAAATACTTGTTGACAATAGGCATACCAGTGGTGACATTAAAAATAAAAATCATTATTTATAATAAGGGGCTAGCTACCTGCGTGGCCTTGCATCTCTGTTGCATCAGCTATTAAAATATTATTACCTGCAGGTTAATTATAAAGACACAGAAATCTACAAAAGATAATTTCAAGTGGGCAATAAAGATTTCAACAAAAACATTACTCACAGCAGCTATAATGGAAAGACTAATACCACAAAAACTATTTCCTGATCACAAAAACAAATATTCCGATGAGAACATTTCAAATTTAAAAGCTGTCAACGCAAAGATAAAGCTGTAAAGAGCTGGAAGCTTCTGGATATGAATGTGTTTTCTAACCCCTTCAGGGTCATGTGAGGGTATTCAATTAAAAAGAGGAATTTGTTGCCTTTGTTGTCTTCAGTGGAATGTCGCCCACATTGTTTCACACACAATCGAACGTTGTTGATTGGCTTTACTTTCCTTCTTTTCGCTTCCTTTTCCTTCAGAAGCCCTTCATGTGTCCAGACCAAACTAATTCTCATGGATTCATGTCTAGAGCACCCATTACTATTATTCTTACATCAACAAATAAAAGTCCCCGTTGGTTTGGAAATGCATGAATGAAGCTTGCAGAGTCAAACTTTTGCCAAATCAAGTATCCCTGAGGGAGCATTGGTGTGTGAGAATCTGTTTTTTACTTTGATGAAACGATTTCTGAAAACGAATACCCAATAAAAGGTCTAGCATGGAAACTCCCAGGAGACTTTGCTTTCAAGTTCTGAGAGATAAAACATGTGAAGTTAGGAGTCTCCTCCACAGTTAAATCATATCTGACGGTGGACCACAATTTCAAAACAATTTACTAAAAAAATATCGCCAAGAAAAATGAAAAACTAGGAACGGCAGTCATAACAACAGCTATATCAAAGAGCCTTCCATCAAACCATTGAGTCTAAGACTATCAGTTTTGGCTCCCTGTCTGAACCAGATTACTGCAATCCTTCCACTGTGACAGTCATCCAATGAAAACAAAGCCATTGCAGTAATCTCAGAGGCCTTGCTTTGGACCACTACCTGTCCCAAATTATCAAGTAATAGCTCAAGGTTTACAGAGAAGCTGTTTTTTGTGACTTGCAAAAGTAAAACATTACTTACATCAGGACCCTTCGGCAAAGTGTTATCGGCCTGTTAAAGAGCTGAAAGCTGCTAGCTCAGGGGCTGGTGAACATAAACAGAGACATGTGCTTCCAACCCACAGACTGCTTTATAACCACATGCCTCCTTTGTAGTCAAACACATTCTGCTTCACAGGATGTTGCCTTAAGTGTGTTGCATAATCCTGGTGGAATCCAACACTATTTGTTCAGGTCCAAGAACACATGTAAATACGTCTTCTGGCCTAGGGCCGGTAATCTTGTTAATTCAACTGGGCAAGAATCTATCCTAATCTGTAAATGCTTCTGATTAACAGAACAAAGGCAAGAGTATGTAACCTAGCAATTCACTAAGAAGTGCGGGAGGAACAGAAAGAAACAATAATGCTGCTGCGTGATTTGTGAAGTCTAGTGTCTTTTCAAAGCAAGCGACACAATAAAACCACTCAATGTGTTCAGTACTGGAGAGTCTAAATCAACTTTCCAGTTCAAGACAAAACACCATCTTGGCACAGAAATGGAGCGTAAACTGCCAAGTTTTTAGTATCATAAAAAGATAAAATCTTGCCTTTGGCTTTTTTGAAAATAAAGGACTTGATAAAAATGGGAGATTTCCAAAGACAATAAATAAATAAATAAATACATTCAAAAGGAGTGAAATTACGAACAAATGACTGTTCATAAGAGGAGACTCTCTGGCCGGAGGTACCCCGACTTATGGAGTCTCAACAAGTTCACCCAAATATAAGGAGTGGTATCTAACTATGATTAGTCATCCAGACCTTTTCAGTGCCTGCCACCATCACAGGGATCCTTCATTGTGACTACAGAGCCTTCGCCCTGTGCACAGTGTGCTGGCGTTTGTATAAATGGGAAATAAAAGGAACTGGGAAGTTGATCTGGGGTCAGGGTTGATCTGAGCAAGCTAGGTTAATTTCTCAATAAGCACTTTTACTTATGTCAAATGAGATGAGTCAGCATTGGTGTATTTTTTTGTGCACTGTTTATTCAATGGAGCACAATATGTGAGTTTTTTTAATTGTGAAAATTATGTTGAATATTTTCCTCTGAACTTCATACTTTCAAACAAAAAACAAAACATGTCTTTAGCATTGAGCCAACAGTTAGCTGACAGTTGGAACATCTTTTATCCCACATAAAAGACATTTTGGACTAGCTTCTAATACAAGAGATTATAACTACATAAAGTATTATCTAGAAAAACCATCTGTTGTATTTAAGAGAATGAAGTTCAAGTTTTATGTGACAAAGTATGGAAAGAAAATCTATTTATCAACATATCATTAGGGATTTGCTAGAAACCATCATTTTTCAGTGTAAGAATGAGCTACAAATCCTGTAACAAAGTCTAATTTCCAGTTAGCAAACTGAGGTGCTTAAGGTATTTGGGGCCCATGTGAATCTGGAAAACGGAATAGCTTGTCCATCTTTGAGCCCCATTCCTAATCTTTAGCATGCATCCTGAGGTTTCTATTAGTTGGCAGAGGTTTTATAAGATTTGGGATAATATTGGATCTTGCCTCTGAAGTTGACATGGCAGCTCCCCATTAAATCACAACAATCATCAGCACATCCAGCCTTTCTCCATGTTAGACTGATCTGGAGACAGCATCACCAGATCCAGTTTGCAGAGCAAAAACAGCCAGAGGGATGATCAAACAAGCATGTTCGCACAATCTAGCCCTAAATGCCAGTGACTAACAATGGTTTATCAACCAACACAAACACAGAGACCCCTATTGGACAACACATCAAAAAGCATTCAGTTACCCAGGCTTCTACAAACCCATCAGTATATGTATTTGATGTCAGCATGTGTTTACAGGATGCAAACACCAAAGTTCTTTTTCCTTCTTTTTGGCAGGAGTTAAGACAAATGGCTTTGAGGAAGCGGCTAAAGTTTTTAAGTCAATTGAGCAAAGTTGGAACGGCAGTAGTGCTGCTGCCCAGCCTGGAGACAATGAACAAAAGAGTATTATGGAACAGGTATTAAGCAAGCAATGACAGTTAATAGAAACTAATTGGCATGTTATTATAGGAAATAGTAGAATCAGCACTGGAGTGCAACAGTCCAATCACAGAGCAGGAATGCTCAGTTTATCTGATAGATGAGTGAGTTTCATAGAGTAAAACTTGTGAAAGACTGCCCTGAACAAATGCAATAAAGACTGCTGTCAGAAGGAAAGCATTTAGGTACAAAACATCACTTAATTTTCAAACTCAAAGATAAAACAGAAAAAAATATGTGTGGGACAGCATGTTATGCAAGACCTTTGTACCACACGCCGTAGGCAGCAGCAATGAATTATGTTGATTTAGAGTCATGCAGAGCACAATAAAGAGGGAAAGGAAGGAATAAATAAAGTGTGCAGTTCAAGAGAAGGAAAAAAAAAACACTGAAACAGACTAGTTAAACAGAATAGTTTCAAAAGTGGTAGGAATCACAATACTTCATCCATAATATGACATAAAAACATTTTGCTGAGTTATCACCTTTTTTCAAATTCTGTCCTTAAAAGTTAAACTTTGTCAGTATTGTTTGTATTCAATAAGAAAGTCATATCACTTCAGTTATTTATTTATTTTTTGCTGCAAAATTATATTGTTAAGAATACCAACACTGGCCCTAAAACTTGTCATAAATATTGTTATAAGATAGAGTTTATAAACGCAAGGAGGTTGCGGTCCTATTTTTACTCAATGCGAATGTGCCTTTAGTTTGGTCTGAATTGGAAGGTAGCTTTGTCAAGCTAAGTGTGTACACTGTTGGATGTTTTTTCAGTTGAGTCAATTCAATTTCAGATTTATTTATCTAAATATCAATACCCTGAATTGGATAAGTGGAAGAGGATGGATGGACGGATGGATGGGTGGGTGGAAATATAAAATATTTGGTGTCCCTGTATGGATAAATATTTTCCAACCCCCCCCCCCCCCACACACACACACACACACACACACACACACACACACTCTCAGCAGTACTGTCACATTTCAGTCCAAAGAGCACAAATGTTTCCAGGCACATGGTGGATCCTGTGAGAGTATTCTGGCGTGGGAAACCTACAAAACCCATGCTTAGTCATGTACTGCTCCTACTCAGCAAGACACACTGGTTTTCTCTGAGAAGAAGTTTCATCACATTAACATGTTAGACTGGAGCTGTCAACTGACACTCGAAGAGCAATCGTGGTCCAGATAAATATTTAACTACAAATCTAGTTGGTTAAAAAAAAAAAAATGTGGTCAATCTCATGCTAAAGTGGAAACAGTAAAATGAAAGCTCACATTGAATCCGAGAAAGACATTTTCTTGTGGTGGAGCTATAGCTACAGTTATAATAAAGTTTATTTCATGAATGAGGAGCATTTTTATGTTTTAACACAAATGGAGAAACAAAACAATAAAAATGAACTACCAAAGACTGAAACTGCACATGAAACCAAAAATATATATAGAGATCAAGGATTGACAAAAATGTACTGAAGAAAACCCAAGAGCCACATCTCAGTTAGCATGTTTAATTTTGAATTTCTTGAGTACAATAAGTACAATTACAAAAAGACTGAACAAGTGTGGAACAAGCCTCTTCTCTCTAAAAAGAAGATGGCAGCATGGCTTAAGCTTGCAAAGTAGTCTGAGCTGAATAAAACCTTTCTCTGTCCTTTGGACAAAGGAGAACTTGGACATAATGCAAAGGACAATCTTTGGTGAAAGGTCCAACACATATTAGCACAAACAACTCATACTGTATTTTTCAAGTACAGTGGTGAAGGGGCGATAATTTTGGCTTATTTTTCAGCCACAGGACCAGGGCAGCTTGAAGTTACCAAGTTGACCGTCTATGTATAAGAACTCTAGAGTTACATTTAAGGCCATATGTATGATAACTAAAGCTTGTCTGAGACTGTGTCATACAGCACAATCCTACCACAAACACCAAATCTAAAATAGAATGATTCATATCTTTTGTTAGCCAAAGGGTCGCAAAAGCCCAGTCAAAGTCCAGACCTCAACCTAACTGAAAAGCCTTGGTGGGCCCTTAAGACAGTTGTGCATACATTATTGCCGGCAAACCTCACTGAAGATAAGCGATGATATAATGAAAAGTGGGCCAACAATGTGAGATACCGATAAAGTAAGTAATTCACAATATTGCTGCTACTGAATCATAGGGTGTACTTCGTTTTTCACAGGATTGCTTAGAATCCTTAAATAACTTTCCTAAAACTGCACATGCAAAGTGCTGACTCATTTAAAGGTAATAGATACGTCTTATTGTTATGAATTGTAATATGACACAGATTCAAAAAAGGGTTTATAATCCTGATTACATTATGACAGAGGTTTTTGATATTAACATTTGTTAGTCATCACTGTAAAAACACCGCAGCTCTTTAAAGACTGCAGTTATTCTGATTTTTATGGAGATACGTTAGTGCTGGATACACAGAAGTCAGTTAACTGGAGGCCCTAGTTTTAAGATATCATAATTGAAATGTCAGAATATAAAACACATGCCCTGTTTGGTTCTTTCCAAATGCAATCAGGCTTTTTTCTGTCTTGCTGATTTTTTTCTTTGGTTTTCAGTAAGTAGAAAGTGACTCTCTCACTCAAAGGTAAAACAGCTTTTAAGTTGAAAGGTTTTCTCGTGTTATGACCTTCATGTTTTTCTTTTTTCTTTTTTTTTTTAACTGTACCTGAGTGCTGAGTGCCCCATGTTGGTGGTGATGCTGCTACATGTTACTGGTAATACAAATAAATTTCTACTCTTGAGACACTGGTCAACGCGACTGTCAATTTTAATAGTAACCACTTCTCCTTTTCACCCTTGCATACAAGCGTGCAAGTGCCCAACCGCTTGTCACCTGCTTTCAATTAGCAGGAAAAAGACAGACAAACACAGTCACACACACCAAATCTGTTACATTCAGCTAAACACCCTGTGACAGTAATTCCCAAAGACTAGTAGGTGAACTTGGAGTGTAGCAAGTTTTCCACACTTGGCTCAACTTTTGCATCTCTCTTCAACAGAGCAATGAATCAACTCCCACTCATGAGAGAGGTGACACATATGGCACAATATTAACAAAGTTAAGTTCACAGTTTAAACTAACATTTAATCTGTTGCCACTACCTTGTTAAGGGAGCATTCAAAAACTATTAGCTACTTTTAATTTACTAGTTGCACATGTCATCCAAGTTAGTTTACTTTTCAAAGGGTGATTGCAAAAGATGCAGTCTTAGCCTTTCCTGCATCCATAAATCTTTAAATATATGGTGTCAGTAGATATCATTGGGAGTTAAACTCATAATGTAAACTGGAAACCATGCAAGCTGCGGCCTCTTGCAAAGTAAACATGTTGTCATCACATTTTAAAACAGGTACATTAAGTAGGATTTTCCCTTTAAATTTCGAATATTTTCCATGGATCATGATAGAAATGTGGGCAATGCCAATGCAGCTGTTCATTTAATACCCCATAATGGTGTAAACAACGGTATATAACAGCACAGGTTTATTCATTTAATAACCAATGACATTAAAAAGTATTATACTATTTTTTTATATGGATGTTTTTAAATTCAACAGCCATTATTATGCAAAACTAAGCATTTTAACCCATTAATCCCATTGGGACACGAGCAAGGAGAAAACTCGCTGTTATGTTTTTGTTAGTTCTTTAAATTTGGGCGTAAAAGCCGTTCTTTGTCATTTCCTTTCACATCAAAGATGAAATGCTGGATGAAAAGATGGCTCAGCATTCACATAAACATATCTTTTGATGAAGCTTGACACTAAACAAGAAGGTCAAATTTCAAACATCTCAAGAATAAAGCATTGGCATTTAATATGAAAAAATAAAAATAAAAACACATCCCACAAGGGGACAATCAGCAGAAGAAAATAGTTGCCAGATAGCTAGATATTTGATGGTTAATATACTTTCTTTACTTGATTTGTTTTTTTGTTTTTTTCATATTCTGGATTAACTATTCAAACATGGCTTTGAACAACCAGGAAGAACAGGAGGAATGCAAACAAAATATGTTGTATTAATTAGGTTTGTAAAAACAGTTTCGTTGACCTCTAACCTACACCATCAAAAGGTTTCTTTTTACAAATTAATCTCTCTCATTGTGATTATTACTCAATGAGGAAAAAAAACAGCTTACCAAGTGTGCCACACACTCCCACACACCATTCACACACAATACAGCTCCTTTTCTACTCAGGCATGCCCAGTGCTATTGTATATTTAGCTGTGAATAACAACAAGGGGGCTTTTCAAAGTGCTACAGTGTTTAAAATACCTAAAATTCTATTTAGCTTGTTACTCTGCTAACCCTTTAGACTATAGCAGTATAACATACATTCAAACTATACATCTTGAATTAGAGCAGAGGAGACAGCTCTCTTCCAAACATGTTTTCCTAAGAGCTTTAACTGTCTGAATTCCAATGCCCAGTTCTCTTCTTTATGCCTCCCTTTTCCCTCAACTCTGGATAAGCCCCCTCTGATTAAACATGCCAAATTTCCTGCAAGTAAAATGGCAGCGCTGTGAGCTAAATGTTAGTATTCCAGCCAGTCCGTCCCATTTCCACCCAGATTAGATGATGGAACAATGTTTGGGTGGTGGATTAACTGAAGTCCTGGCCCCCAAAGATGCTCACTTCCACCCCAACTCCCTCCAGTGTTTTCTCCTCCAATACTCTTCTATGCTTGGTGGGTCTTTGAGTCGACATGAGGGGAAGATGTTTTTGTCCTGGGAATGACTTGGCAATTGTCAGGGTAAAAGACAAAAAAGAAGAGGGGACTAAAATGGACGATGGAGTACAGTCCAAGGTGAGGTATATTATGAGATGACAGGCAGGTTTAAGTTGATTAAAATGTCCTGTTTTAGCTGCAAGGTGATGCTTATATTTTTGGGTTCGTTGCCAGCTTCAGAAAGGTGCATGTGGCGAGTGTGTTTACACAGGAATAGGGATGAAACAGTTGTGTGACACTTCCTAAATCAATATTTAATTGTGTTCACAGTAGTCTAGTGGGCAATAGGCAGACTAATGCAGCAACACTTTTGAATGAAAGACGTTATGGTGATCCATTTGAGCTGACACTTAAAGAACATATAGTATACACTTATGGATGATTTGTCTAAAGGCCTCACACACAACTGAACGAGGTGAGACCAAATTTAATGCTGAATTGTAAAGAAATCAGTCAAAATTCTTTACCAATACATCCATTAAGCGAAAGTAAAACTCTAATATCAAACCTACAAGTTTACAGTGTTGCTGCAAAGAGAAATGTCCCAACTGAGGGCAAGCAGACTCACTTTAATGCACTTATTAAAGAGATAGCACATACATGACAGCAAAATACTGGTCCCACAAACGAGGTCCTTAGAGGACAACACAGGTGTGGGTGCTATAACTGACATTTGATATCTGTATATTGACTTGCAAATATTTGTTCAACTGTGCCGTTAAAGTGCTTGGGAGAACAAAAAACACTGACAGCAGTAGAGGCCTATTTGCTACTTTTGCAAGGCTGCTTACATGGAAATTTTTAAGATAAGAGGGGTTATATGTCTTTTTTTTGTCTTAAAACAATGTATCTTTGTTAGGTACAAAATTGTGAATGTGAAACCTGCTTTTGATTTTTTTTATAACTACAATTGAGAATTTAATATATTTCTATATTTGCATTTAGCCTTTTGGGTAGGACAGGGGCATACAAGCCCTTAACTGTCACCCCCAAACTGGCTTGATGGGATGAACATGAGTGAGAATAAACCTTCAAACCCCCCTCTACTCAGGAAATACTCTAGGGGCTTTTGAATTCCTCTCAGTGGCACAGATTCTGGCTCTTCAATTTAGCTGCTACAAATCCCCATTCTACTAACCCAGATCATGTTACACACATGTTGGGTGAAGTTAGACACAGCAAGCGAAAAGGTGAATTCATTTATAAAAGACAACTTTGTGAAGGGGAAAAAGAATTATGAAGAAATGGCGTTCCAGTTAGACACAAACCCCACAAAGTTGCTCACAATGAATGACAAGAGTGATATGACCTTTGAGCTATAGTCTAGCCTTTTTAAGGCCAAGTACTCTGGATACAATACAGATAAAAAAAAAACAACCCAATAATGATGGTTACTGAGGTTAAACATTAACCATCTCATGCAGAGCCATGCCTTACCATACCATGCATACCATACCTAGCTGAATTTAACTGACTGCTCCCCACAGCTCTGTAAGATCAGAAACAAAGAACCTCCGTGTCTATACTGGCCGTCTGACCTAAGCTTTGCAAGCGCTCAAGTTTTTACAGGGGCCTCTCCTAGTCTCCAATATCCTGCCTGCTACAGTTTTCCTGTGAATGACGGAAACATCTATCCAGTAGCCACACTGGAAGCTGTAGTAAAATAGACAGCCACTTCGGTCTTGGTCTAGCTGGATGGACATCTTGACGCCAGTGTTAGATCGAACAGGTTTTAATAGGTGCTTTTATTGAAACAGAGGGCCATTTAAGCTACCAAGTAAACACATCTCCAATAGCTACTGAAAGACTTGACTCAGTGGTTAAATGTACAAAGACAGTGTGGTAAAGGCCTAAAACACTTTAAAATAGTTTAGATGCATTACTAGTCCAAACATAATGAGATCCTTCATTATATTAGCAAGTTTTATAAGTTAACTCCTAGTTGTGTTTTCTCTATATTTTTAATTAGCAAGTACAGAAACCACAACAAGATAACACAAAAACCTTGTTACTGGGAGTATGATTTAGAGCTTGTACAGTTTTCATTTAATAAAGGCTTTAATCAAACTGGTTATGCAGATGGTGAATACCTAATATCAGAGACATGTACTGATCTTAAACAGCCTAATGTCCAAGCTAATAATAACCCTATGAAAAAAGGTCTTAAGCTTTAAGTAAAGACATTATGACAGAAAATGTCAAACTGGAAACCAAAATTTTGCAGAACGCACATTAAAAGCACCATCCTTCAGACAGTATCCAGGCAAGAGATCTTACTGCTAGAAACAAGTAAGAAGATAATGATTACATTCATCTTCATGCTTTAATATTATGAGAAGGGGGCCTGTATCACAGCCAAGGCAAACCAAAACACTTCTAAATTTCTATTTTAGAACTAGATTCTGGTTTAAATTGTTTGCGTGTCTCAACATGCTCTTCTTTAGTCTCATTATTAAGCTCTGTCCTCAGAAGGACTGAACAAATTGGGAGCTTTACTGAAACACTGTGTCAACACGAGATCACAGTTGGAGATAATCAGCCTGTTTACTGTGACTTCTGCTGTTGGACATTTGAGACACGCTTTGTTCAACAGTGTAATTATGATGAAGCACTACAATGTTTGAGTTAAACATGACCAAAAGCTTACAAAATTAATGTAAACATATAGTTAAGAAATTGCTGTAAGCCACAACCACAGGCTACACACTTGTTTTGAGACAGTTGGTTTTTTCCCCACCCACTCTGAAGTCCCACCCATCTGCTGTTCAAACCTTCTGTTTATAATGGGCAACCAAATAAAAGAAAGTCGTCTTACAAGGAAGGGAGCTAAAAACTGGCTGTTTCAGACAGTTTTAACTGAAAAGCTGTACAAATAAGAATTTGAACTGTGAATCGTGCAATGCCATTTTTAGCAGATCTAAAAATACAGATCTATATGATGATATGATTCTAACAGGGCCCCTTTAATACAACTTAAAAATTCATTTTGAATGTTGAACTACACTTTTAAAAAAATATATCCAGCTAAATATATGCCTACACCCCCTAAGACTACCCAAACACAGATGAGTACTTAACACAAAGCATCAAAGACTACAAAATTCACAAATGCCACCCACTCTCCCATGTCAAGGAATCAAACTTTCAATAAGTAACTGGAAGGTAATGGAATCCCTGTTCCCTGACAGATTCCCAAAGCTAAGCGCTTTTTTTCACCCTAGGGAACATGGATGTTTGTCATTCCAAGTTAGCAGTGAGCTTCCACTATGAAAATGAAACACTGAAGCCAAGCTTTCCTTTCCCAAAATGCACAGAAATCCTGCCATTGTACCTCTCCCCAGGGGTTCAGGGTGTTTTTAAGAAAGAATCCCTGGACCAATACTGTAGCGTTCAAAGAGCAAAATAATGGACTATACTTCCAAAATTCTTTTTTCAAAGCAGTAGGGCTGAAAGCATTGTGGCTGTAATGTTCTCTTAAATATCAAAAATAACAAGAAATAGCAAAAAAAAAAAAAAGAAAGAAGTCTTATATGGGTCAATTCTGCTGTTGATACAATACAGACAGACAAAATGTTGGTGATAACACATCTCAGATTTATGTTTTTGGCACTATAGTCATTCCATGAATTGGATGACTCGCTCAGCCACATTTGAGTAAATTACTAAAGTTAATCATGTTGAGCTGCGGGTGGGTCAGTCCCTCAAAAGAAAAAGAAAAAAGTAGCAAACAAAAACAAAAGACTATAACTGTATCTGTAATATTACAAGATATGGAAATCATCTGTTTTAAGAAAATGTAGATGTTTGTGCCAGATCAGAGACAAATATTATGCTTGGAGAAAAGAAGAAGCTGTGTGACTCATTGACAGATTATTAGAACTGATGGGCACAATGTGGAGTAGAAATGCTGCTCTCTTCAGGTAATTGTTGTGATGTAATGGAGCAATCTACCAGTGGAAATGCTGAAAACAGTTAGAGGAGCCATCATTTCAATGTCAAAGGTTTGAACTGTTCAAAAGCTGGTGTAACAATTGCAAACCAAGAACCGAGAGTCCCTAAGCAGAAAACTACGAACCTACCTATCATTCTGTGTGGGCAAACATCTTCTACATGGTGAAATGTCAATAAAAATAAAATAAGGAAAAAAGAGACATTTCTATGATAGCACTCTGGTGGCATATTGTAAACTAATTTGTAATTAGGAGGTAAACTCTTAAAATGCTCAAATAACCTGTAAGTAAAAACTTCTTTAAAGGAATTTTCCATGAAAGGATCATGTAAACCGACAGCCCACACTCTATTACATAGAGCTTGTATTACTCACTGTTTATACACAAGCCTGCATACTGTCAGCAATCTGATACTGTATGGACTGGTGACAGATCTGGTTGTTTCTACTCCTGCTGCAGTAGGATTAACATGGAACTGAGCTCTGAAGTACATGCTGTGAAAATGAATATTAAGTTTAAAGCATCTCTGCCCTGTGCTGCCCCGGGGGAAATGGTTTCAAAGGCAAGTAACATATGATCTTGACAGTTCGCTTATATCATAGAGTATCATGTGTCAATATTCCCTGTACTCAGAGCTATAGATCTATCAGAGAAAAACAAATCCAGGATAAAAATTTCATTTAATAACTCAGTTCACAACATCACACTGCACCACATGCAGATAAGCTTCTTGTTTTCATATAACGATGGTGTCAAAGTTGGTCTAAAGCCAAGTGGGGGCAGCTGTCAAGCTAGCCCCCAAAGAAGGGAGGTGCAGCTTGCTAGATTAGTCAAGATTAGAGTTTATCCTCTGTTACAAGCAAGCTGATGGGGATAACATCACTCAAGACCGGTACTGTAAGCTAAGCTACTCCACTGCAGGTATTAAGTTGGCATTGTTACCAAGACGGACTCGGAGTGGGAGCCAGTAGTGTTCTGAGCAAGAAAACTAGACATATTGCATAATGATTGTTGCACTATCAAACTAAATGAGCAGTGTGTTAGTTGGTTTCTAAAAGGTGACATGACATGAAAGAGTAGCAAAATACCCCAGCCTACAATCACTGTTAGTTCCTAATGTAGCTCATTCAAAATATATATACACTCAGTCATATTCTTGAATGTTGGTCTCTAAAATATTGCAGATTTTAAGTAACAAACAGTATTTATACCAGTTGTATAAAAATATCACCTATTGTAAGGGTGCTATTTGGCTTTGAATAATATATTTTGTTTTTTAAATGTCACAATGCCAATTTAGAACAACAGTGAACGCACAAGTCCACCGGTCTAGTTATATAAGAGAGGTTTTAGCAGTCTGGTAGTGATTTAGTCAGTTTAATTAATATCAGTGTGTATGTGAATACAATACAATACAACACAACTTTATTTGTATAGCACATTTAAAACCAGCGGTACACCAAAGTGCTTTACAGTAATACAATAATTTAGAGAAAGAAACATTAACAGGGAATAAATACACCAACAGGTGGAGAGCACTAATTAGCCGCAGCGCACTGAAAATATGCAAAAGAAAATACAAACACAACTCGACTAAGAGATTATTCAGCAATAAAATAGAATAAAATGATTAAAACTACATAAAAAAAACATTTGCAGGATACAGACACTAACTAGGGAAGGCTAGATTGAATAAATGGGTTTTCAACTGCGATTTAAAAGATTGAACCGATTCAGATATGCGAATAGCAGTAGGAAGATTATTCCAGAGTTTGGCTGCAGCTATGGCAAAAGCGCGATCACCTCTGCTCTTCAGCCGTGACCTAGGTTGCACAAAGAGCAGTTGGCCTGTTGATCTCAGTGCTCTCCAAGGAGTGTACAAGCTGAGAAGTTCAACAAGATAGCTGGGAGCAATGTTATTTATAATTTTATAGGTAAGCAATAGAATTTTAAAATCAATACGGTATTTGATGGGAAGCCAATGCAGGTCAGCGACGATAGGGGTGAGAGTCAAACCTGCCAATTCCAGTTAAGAGGCATGTCGCCGCATTTTGAACAAGCTGCAGTCTGCAGAGAAGGGTAGATTGGAGGCCAATATAGAGGGAGTTACAGTATCTGGTCAGTTGAGGGCTTCATATACAATATTTCTAGCAGAGCTTGCCTTTGCCAATCTTGGGTACAGTAAATACCCTGCCAAAATTAAATTGTTGCCAACTTGTAACAAACAGGCTCCCTGAATTGAAGGGCTGGCTTTGGTCCAGCTCCTCTGCCTGCTGCTGTCGTTACACAGAGGCTGACCTGCTGCAGTCAGAGAAAACAGGGCTCCTACTGTACAAACTAAACATATGCCATCTAGCGCAAACTTTTATCCCCTTCACGACAGTGACTGCTTGTATTTTCAGCATGGCTGGGCCCAGGGGAAATCTGAACTTTTTACCCTGCTAGTAGCAGCGCCAATAAGATACTAACAACAGGCAACTGACAGAGTTTAGGATTGGTTTTCTTTTTTTTTGTAGTCAGCTGCTGTAATTAAGCAGATGTACACGAATTCATGATCAGCATATAGGTTTTGCCATGTTTGTGTAAAACATTGTTTGAATTTATAAAATGTGATAATTAATTTCAAGATTTGTTTACTTCAACAGCACTTAGTCATAGCTCACAGTTTCATCTTCCCTGCTTAAGAGAAGAATGACTATGCATCTATTAATGTAGGTGCAAGATATGCTATTAGAATAATTTGCCAGACTGTTACAGCTAGTTACAGTAACATCTGCTGACAGTATATTTGTGTGGCCCTGGTTCTCATCTTGCCAATTAAACTTCATGCTCTGTGATGAGATCCAAATGGGTGAAAGGAAATCACCACAATATGCCACTATTAGCTGGACCACCTAGAGTTTTCCATCTTCCAATAAATTCCGATTTCTCAACACAAACTGAGAAGTGAGGATCTATATTTACACAGACAGCCAGCCAAATATTCCACAGTTGTATTTATTTCTCTAAGACTATGTGTAAATCAATAGATGTTTCAAATTCACCACCAGGACCCCTCTCGCTGTCTCAGGAGCTGACAAACACAGCTTTTCATTCAAATCCAAAAGAAAAGCAAATATAAAAAAAGAGAAAGAGAGACTCTGAAACTTATTCTAAAGCAAATATGAGTTAATAGGTTGAACTGAAAACCAAATAATCAACCAAATAATAATAATCAATCAAATAAACTTAATGTTTGCACTGAGGGATACAAACAGATGTTATCTAGCAAGCATTATGTTCTTCTGTTATAAACTGAAGGTTTTGCCTCTCCCATACAGCTTCTTGGACCTGAAAGTATGGGAAAACAAGAACAACTGAAAAAAAATCCCACTACAAAAGGAATATTGTTTAGGAGTCATTTAATAGTGGCGCTGAGCAAAGAGAAATTTCCACAATTAGTTGTTAGCAGATGTAGCTGCAAGAATTTCTAACCAGGCATTTAACCCTTCAAGTGAGAAATCTAAATCAACTTATGTAGACTGTAACTACACGGAAAGATCTTTTATAGACTAAACAAACATTCACTGATATAGCAGAAACACACTGACATGCTGTATCATGCAGGCTAGTTCAGACAAATGCCAGTCAGCTGAGGCACAATTGTGTCACTTTCCAGAGTTTGGTGACAGCATGCATTGTTGTTGGGGGGTTACCAATATGTGTGTAACAGTGTGTGTGTGTGTGCGCGAGTGTGTACGCTGGTGTCTGAATGGGATGGGGACTGAGGGGGTTAGGAATGTTGGGGTGAGTGGGAACGGAGTCATGTGTACAACGCTGTGTGCGAGACAATGAAAACCATCCCACTCAGTATTAAAAGCCTCCATTCATGGTGAACCTGAGTCATCTTGATCCCTGCAGTGAAACAAGACTAACAGTTTTACCTTTCGCTTCAAACAACAGAAATATGTTTTATAAGAGACTGAAGCGGATGATTCTAGTTGATTCAAGAATTCAAGAACGTTTATGCTGAATTAAAACTGAATACCATCAGCAACTACCTAAAACAACTAAATATTAACTCAAGTTAAAATTTAAATGTCAACTCTGTCTAACATTTAGTGGTTTTAGCTTTAAGTTGTACAAAGGGGCAATGCAAGCATGTTGATGTTTAGTCATTAAAACATTTACCTACATGAAAAATGTTCTCAAGCATGTTGCTTTCAGTGGGTTTCATCTGGGTGCTGTGGTTTCCTCCCGTAGTCCAAATACACGCAAGTAACGTTAATTAAAAACTACTTTCAACTTTTTCAGATCCAGATAACTTTATTAATCCCATAAAGTAGATTTGTTTGCAGTGAACCTATAAAACCTATTCACAGAGTGAAACTCAAACTACGGTCCTTAAACACTAATCACAATCAGTGTTGTGTGCCAAGGCACCGATCAGCAAATATAGACTTATTATTATACAAAAATAAATAAATAAAATCAATGAATCAATAAATAGAAAAGCAAGAACATGTGTAAAATTAAACAATCATAGAAAAAAAATTTATCCAAATGATGCCAGTCAAAGTTAGGTGACCTAATAACTGAGAGGATTTTAAGTATCTATTTGTTTTACACTGTGGTATAAGGTAGCAGCGACCTGCTCCCTTATTCTGCTCACTTATTCATGAGACATTGCCACAGTGGGATTTTTATGCTGGGTGCCCTTCCTGACACAAGCTCCCCCTCCCAGAATAAAAATCAACAAATCTTTCGCTTGTCAGGCAAATGCGTAAACCACTGTACTCTGGAGCCACCATGCTAGTAAGGTTACTGCTAATTATGTCTATATTTGAAATTGTCTCTCTGTGTAAGCCCTGTGATGATGAACTTGTAGTCTGCCCACAGACAAAAGCAGCCACCATAACCAATTGGTTAGTGGCGTCCAACTGTGAAACCACAAGCCGAGTGTTACCTGTGGATGTCTTACTGCAATAAACGGCAACAAAAAAAGAATGCAGCTTCAAAGCGCTTGGCCATCATCCTCATACAGAGTCTATGAGTGTGTCTTATCGCTCACCATGTCACCTGAATTAGGCTCCAGGAGGTTGGTTAAAAAAAAAAGAAAAAAAGGGGGGGGGGTAGAAAAGAAAAACAGGCCGGGAATCAAACCACCAGCTCTGCGATAAACACTCCGATGCCCAACCAACACTGCTGTGACAAGAGCCAAAGCATGATCTTCAGCCAATCATGTACATTAAAACAGAGCAAGCTTAAAGCAAAAGGAAGGGAACTTGAGCATAGTCTTTTTATGTAAAGCAGCCTGAAACTGTTGCTATGTGACTGTGACTGTCAGTCAGCCATGCAGCACAGGTCGCACTTGCTCCCTTGATAGTCAGAAAGAGTCCAGCTCCCCAGCGCCTCAACTAAGAAAACTAGGAAACCAGCTCATGACCCAATTAGAAACATCCCTGGACAGTGCAGAAACATCATTCTGCCTGATCTATCAAATAGTTCCAATTACTGCATACAGAAAGAAATCCTGGTAACAATTCTTGTAAAGCCTTAATATTAATTAACATGTTTTATTGTAGTTTAATTATAGCCTTGAAAGCTGCCTATTGCACAACAAATCTGCATTTTGTACATCACTCAGTAGGTTCCAGAAGACGTTGAGAGAGGTCAGCAGATGACCCAAAGAGAGATCTTTACAAGTATCTCTTGAAGAGCGTTGAACATTTGCAAATGTTTGCCAGTCTAAGGCCATGTCAAAAATCAACAGAGCAGTAAATAAATTTGAGTTAAACGGATGCATGCAAAGTGACCCACTTTGCCTTTGAATAAGGGCAATCAATAGAGCAATGGGAGATTGCATGAAAGAGGTATGGCCTGTAATTATAGATAACGATTAGAGGACACGCTTGTGACGCTTTGATCTGTGAGAGCTTTGATAATATCTCATAATATTCCCAATATATTGCAGATCCTTTCCGAGCAGTAGTGATGGCAGTACTGTCTGTACAGGCCATATTTCACATGTAACTTTGTGTAGAAGATAAAGGGAGAACAAAGCAAGTGCTGAATATTTTAAATTAACCTGAATAATTTGACAGACTATACTTTTGCACGGCTGCACAGATCCCTGTCATCTTTGAACTTCATCTCACATTTAATGAGAAGAAAAGCAAAACCTTCAAGTAAACTTTAAATGTTTTCATTTTATGGGGTATTACAAAGAAAATTATTAACTCTAGCTGTGGGTTTCATGAGGAAGTAGCACAGCAAATTACAAGACAACTGCATAACAGTATCTACTTCAAGAGTGCCTTCGAGTGGTTTTCCTTTTCCTTTAAAAATATTAATAAAAATGTTTTACTGTTCCTGTACTTGATGTTGATGCTAAATGTCAGCCATGCACAAGTACTGAGCTGAACGACGATCAAAATGTTCTTTTGTAGTTTCATTTTGAATTTGGCCTTTCTTAGAGAAAAAAGAAAGTTTAAAAAAAGGGCTGTGACTCATCAGTCCAAACAACAAAATTGGCGAGGCTGATGTGGAATATTAAAGCACGCCCGCCCAGGCTGTGGAGCTGGTTATCAAAGATAACTGAACATTTTTTGGAACAAGCAGCTGTCTATCCTTACATTCAGCTATCTGTCTCCTGGAAACTAGAGTAAAGAACAAAAAGGAAAGTTTGTCTGTCTGCTTGGCTTTTATGTTACTCCTGAAAACTCACAACCCTGCTACAATGAACATTAAGTGCTTTTAGAGAGTTCAGACTTAACACTTCATCAGGGTGCTGAGTGTCTGACTTTGTACTTGCCACAATCCAACTTTCTTGGTAGGTCATGCAACAGCAGATGCTGCAAAATAGAATAGAAATGTGAGTGAAAATGGGGACTTATGCAAGAACACACTGGAAATGATCGTATTATAGGGATGGTGAAAGCTATGATTACTGGCTTTCTAATGTCAGTCTCTATTAGGGCACTCTAGATACTTTAAGTATACTCCAAAGTGCTTGATGTTCACAGTAAGATGCTGTTATTATGTCAGTTATGTTTCTTGTCGGAGTGAGTGTGGTAAGTAACAACAGTTACCAACAGCTTCCCTGCAGAGGGTGGCTGTTCAGCCCTGGCACACAGCCGGCTGTCACTTCTTCACAGCGGTCCTTATTGTCTGTGAATGTGTATGTGTGTGTCACACTGCAGTTTAAGTGCCAGGCTGCCTTGATCTCTCCTCCTTTCTCTTTCAGTGCATGAACACACAGCGCTGACAGCTGAACAAGATGAGTATGTTCACCTTGTCATAGGCAGACATGCCCCATCAGGCAAAATAAACATACACAGAAAGTCAAAGACATCCCAAGGTAGCAGCAGATATTCTCATTGCTGGATTCTAGATGGCTGTTTAATAATTCTAACCAATTTTAATTAATATGCACTTCATTATAGGTTGCAGTGGACTAATGTCTCTGCTAGAGTATACAGTATCTAGTGAGGAGATGAGCACACCCTGGATAGATGGACAGTGCATTACATAATTCCGGCATTAAGTTGGACACGTGAGCAGGTCATAAGACAGTCTCATCAAATGTGAATGTAACAAAGGTTAAAGAGGCCTTGAAACACTTTGACACATTAAAATATTCTAAGAACTAAAACAGCCTTAGTTTTTTCCCCCATTAAGAGCCAAGAAGCTGATTCCTAAACCTAACATGTCATTCTGTAAGAAAAACTATTTCTCAGATGACCCACTAACTATTAACGCTTGAAAAAAAAAGAAAAAAAAAAAAGACTAAACTAACTCCCAAAGGGTACACCAAGTAAAATACCAAAAAATAACAAACACTACATGGATACATGGAACAACAGCACCTTGAGGCGACTGTTGTTGTGATTTGGCGCTGTATAAATAAAATTGAATTGAACTGAATTGAATTGAACAGAGCAGAGCCAGCTCAACAAGGCAATGCTAAGCTGTAAATCTGCACCTAAAATACCCTCTTTCAAGGACACTCCTGTTAAAATTTTGAACAGGGGGACAGGAACAGCTGGCTTGACAGAGGAGCGATACATGTCTGTGTCCACCATGAAAAACCATCGTTAAACAGAATTACACTCTTACGATTAACACACACAGATTTACCTGTGAAACATCTTCACAAACCAGAAAGTCATTCAGTCGTTATAACTTTGATGCCTGAGAACCTATAAAGACACTGAGTAAATATAAGCTGCTATTGGTCAAACTGGATAATGCTGCTTTCACCAAGTGCAACGACTGACATTATTTGAATATATTTGGCTGTGCAAATGAAGTACCTGCAGATTTTAATAGATAAGCTGAACCTCTCTGCATCACATCAGCACGTTTCTTGTGTAAGTCTGCTCTGGTAGATACAGCCTATAAATATCCACTATGGACATTTATGGAAGTCCATGTGAGAATGGAAAATTATCCATAATGTTAAAATAATGATATATTAAAAAAAAACAGTAGTATCCACTTGTGGGGGGAAAAAAACAAAAGAACAAAAACAGAACACACAAAATTGAATTGACAGAAATAATACATGCGAGAGAAAATGATTGTTATACCAACAAAAAAGAAAAACTAGTTGAGTTGTGGCTGCAGAAGCATGTTTTTATGATGTGTCCTCCAGCTGTTATCATGAGTAAGCCAAGGGGGGCAGCATGGAGTCCAACAGCAGAGGAATAACAGTTATCTTGGCCCTGATTCAGTAGATATCAAACAGCCTATATATTCTTGATGTCCTACCCAAGTTTATTTGATTAATATGGCAGTGTCAGCCACTTCACAAGCGCATGGCACAACACAGAAGAGCCACCTCCACAGGACAAGACTCAGCAGTCCATCTGCATCTTAAGGATAAAGGACACTCTTTCGAGGATGCCAATGTTCACATTTTGGACAGAGAGGACAGATGGTTTGAAAGAGGAGTGAAAGAAGCCATCTATGTCCACTGTGAGCGACCATCTTTGAACAGAGGCGGGGGTTTACGACACCAACTCTCTGCCATCTATAATCCAGTTTTGAGATCCCTTCCCAGACGCCTTAACGCCCACTCACATCCTGGGCCATCTGACCTCAGGAATTCGCATGACAAGGTGGGGCCAGGTTTCACAATGAACACACCCGAAACTCTGGCTGATTGGGACCCACACCCGCTTTCACACCTTGGCTCAGGCGATTAGAGGATCATCAGGGGGTCCTTTTGTCCCTCTGTGGGGGGATACTCCCACTAGGTTTATATCTGGGACTCTCCACCATTTGACCTTAGAACTGAAGAAGCTTCTCGGATGAGAGGTGAAACGTCTTCAAGTAACTTAAAGAAGTCCAGACGCTTTTCTTTGCAAGCTCCTTTGACTACGATGACCTGGATGACTGAGAACCTTCACAGACATGGCAGTGTCTGGTTTTCAGCTAACCTGAAACCTCAGCATGCATAGCCACTTTTAACAACAATATGAGCACAAATATACAGGGATTCAGACACACTGAAGTGGAAAGGGGGTTAATCTGTCATCTAGTTGAGTAAACCATCATGTGATCACCTCCCACTCTAAACGTGCATGTGTTTATAAAGACCCATCTGTACCCAGACTGACAGGCATTTGCTGAGAACATTATAATTTCATTACCATCTGGATTTTTGTTTAAAAGGTATACTTGTTTTTGCTAACAGTCCATACTTACGGATATACACTACACAAATCCACATGAAAGCTAGTGATTATATCTAAAAACACTATAGTCAAAAGATACACCTTTCCATTCATAAGTGTGAATGGAAAAGCCATCAGTCAACTGCTTTCAAATGTGTAATTCCTGCTACTTCCTCTTTCACTAATGTCACCATGTCAACACACCAGTTCTCAGAAGGCTTTGGCTGTGGTTAAGAAGATCATAACCACAGGATTAGAGATCGATTAGCATCTTGCCGTCAGGGATTTCTCATTTGTGTCAGTGACAGAAGCGACTGCATTAAACTGTCAACACTACAGAATCCAATCTTGTATGGGAGTAGTAACAGCCATAGCTCAGTGCTGCATGTTAATTATGTTGTGACTAGCTTAATCAGTGGCATTTCTAATGCTTCTCTGTAAGCAGTGTAGGCAGTGTCTTTTTGACCGTTTAAAGCACTTTATACTACAAGCAGTATTCACCCATTTGTACAGCATTTTTTTCTGCCCAACAACACTTCAACAAATGCACTGGAAGACCTGGAGATTGAACCATAAGCGGTAAAGCCCCTAAATGATTATTAAAACCTCCTTAGCAAGAATTCTGAAAATGTTCATGCAACTACTTCATGTAACAAAGACTTGGTTGAGTTTTCTTCTATATCTTGATTTACTCTGCACTGATAGTTTCATGAAAATTGTTCAAAACAGCAGATTTTTTTAAAGTAAAAACTGTGTGATGACAGTGACTAGCATCTCGAAAAGGCTGTATGTATGCATGCCTTGTGCATGCTTCACTTAGACCTTTTACTCCATGTCAAAAGGATATAAGCTTTGACTCTTTCCACTTGGGAATCTGTCTGTAATAATACTTGCACTTGAAAACAGCTGGCCTATAATGGCCTTTAATTTCCTTACGTTTAATTGAAAGGCCATAACTCAAAGTTTGTTTTTTCCAATTTGATAAAATGTACTAAGAAAATCATAATCCGTAATCATAGACAAGACAGAAGTTAAACCGTTGCTTTAATTTTATTCTCCTCCTGAAATAACACCTTATCATTCAAGCTTTACAGTTAGCAGGTCATGTGGTAGACTGTCATATCCTTAAGGTAAGTGATGAAAGGTACTTCCTCAATATAGCCTGAATCCTTCTCTAACAGAATACTTCCTTCCAAAATTACATTCCTGCATAGCTTGTAGTCATAGTAATGCATGGCAGGTACTGCAAAAAAAGTGACAAGAAAACTAAACATATCTCAGTCTGTTTTGCAGGAAAGAATGACAATGACCACAAACTGGGAATGACATCATGGAATGATACAGGAGAGTACAGACCTTTGTCAGGCAGCCTTTCAAAACAGCCTGGGGCCACAGAAAGAAGATACTTGGATCAAAATGCCTAAAAATGCCAACAGCCTCTGGGAGGCTAGAGTCAAAGGATTTCCATCTTATAGTTCAGACAGAAGAAGAGAGAGCGGGACTTAATAAGAGCTTTTTGTCACTATGAAAGACAATGATGGCTTCTCCATGTGTACCTATCAACAGCGTTTGTGTAGCAAAAAACAAAACACTCTGAAGTGGCTAATCCAGACTGCAAAGACAACTACAAAGAAATCCAAATAATGATGAATAACAACTGGAACTTCAATATGCATCAGTCTTAAATAGCTCTCAACTGCCTCTCTTCTATCAGCCTGTGCTGGCACTGCAACTAAGCTTCTGCCTTGGTTCCTTTTGAGATCAGGCCCACATTTAATAATCAGTCCTAAAACCTGTTGATTATGTAGTGTTACAAGCACATGTTGATGTTCAGTGGCAAAATAATCATGGTCGGCTGTATCTGCAAATAAAGGGTTAAATTCCAACTTCGGGCTGAGCAATTTTGTGGTGCCACCTTTGGCACCAGTACCAGATTTCTTTGGTGGCAATCTATTGAACTACTTCCAGACAGGACACTTGCAGCAGCACTGCATCAATGGAAAAGGTGTAAGAGATGCAGCAACACTGTTCCCAAATTTAAGATGTTCCATTGATTACTTTATGAACATATTGTATAACTCAACAGAAGCCATTTCTTTGGGTCTACAAAAAAGTTATGCTGCTCTGGTAAACATTCCTATATCATGCTGTCCATCTCTGACATCTATCACCATAGGCTCTTTCATTTTATTGGATGGGATAAATATTAATTTGGTTCACTTTAAAAACACCTTTTGGCTGTTTTGTTCCACAAAGTACTCAGAATTTCATTCAAATCTTTCACAGTCTTACAAGCTAAATGTTTTTTTATTCAACACTACCATCATAGTCTAAAAAATAATCTTCTGCAAATTTGAATGATCCTCATAGCAAATTAGGCATCTTAAGAAGTGTGTAGAGACTGTTTTCATAGGGCATGATCATCAGTATTTAAAACTCTTTAACAATTATTACGTTCTTTTTCCCCTCCACTGTCTTGTTTCATGTTTTCCTTGCTGTTTAACTCAACTTTTCCATAGCAAACACCAGGAGCTGTCATCAAGTCTGGTCCCGTTTGGCATTTTAACTTGATATACGGCATCCCATTCCAGTAGGATTAGTTTGGCTCTCGTTGTCAATCAGTCACCATGTGAACATGTTTGCAGTCTAGTCTGTATTGGATGTCTTCCATTGAACCTTTGCACAGGACTTATCATGCCTTTGCAAATTCTTTTGTTATCATTTCAAAGAACACCACCATAGATCCTTGTTCTAGCTGAATGACATTTTGCAATTTTGTGCAGGTTTGTTGAATATAGATATATGTTTTAACAATGAATGCATTAAAAAAAACAAAAACAAAAAACTGCACTTTCATCCAAGTTCCAAGGTAAAATACCACTGCAGATACATACTGCAGCTAGTTGGTTAGGATTAAATCTCCACTGATGTAATATCTATACTGTAAAGATGTTCTGAGGACATTGATTAGACTGCTGATTTGTCTGACCCAGTAGCATTTTCCCAATTCCATTTCACAATGGAATTTTATTATTCTCAACTGCTTAAACATGTTATGACTTAGGCAGTAGACGAGAGAGAAGAGACTCTAAACAAGTTGAGACAAGTGCTTGGAAAAATACCCAACAAGCACTTCATTAGTAACACCACATGCATATATCTAATCAGCCAATGACATGGCAGTTACTTAGTGAATTTAGGCAAGTAGACATGGTCAAGACAACCGGCTGAAAAATATCCAGTGAGTAGCAGTTCTCTGGGTGAAAAATCCTAGCTGTTTGAGCTAATAGGAAGGCAACATTAATCAAATAACCACTTGATACAACTAAGGTATGCAGAAGATCATCTGTGAAGCAACAACATGTCAAATCTACTGCTGTAGCAGATGGGTGAAAGCACCAGGGGCCATTCCTGTCAACTGTGGATACAAAACTGAGGCCACAATTCATAAGGACTCATGAAAACGGGATAATAAATGATTGGAAAAATGTTGCCCGTCTGTTGAATCTCAATTTCTGCTGTGACATTTGGATGGCAGGTTCAGAATTCGGTGTAAACAATATGAAACCATAGAACCATCCAGCCTTGAATAAATATATGGGAGATATTTTCTTGGCAGACTTTGCGCCCACTGTTATCCAATGAGCACTTATTAAAAACTACAGCCTACCTGAGAATGTACATATGTTCTGATGGGTGTATCCAGAGTCCAGGATTATGTGGTGTGATGACTGGAAACCAGTTTTAAATCATCCAAAATGCATGATTTTACCATGTCAATATGATCACCAACTCTCAGGAATGTTTCCAGCACTGTGTTGAATCTATGCCATGAAGAATTAAAGCAGTTCTGAAATCAAATGAGATGCCAACCCAGTAAATGTCAATGTAAAGTCCATGTTGGCCTTCCAAGTTTTGCAAATATGTGGACCCAGCTGTCTTTCCAGTTTATGCAGGTTTTGTGCTAAACAGTACAAGACAAGCTCTCAAGTGATGAGGGGTAATTGCTAGTTTACATAGATTACTACAAATTTTTTACTGTGTCTAACACCTCAAGAAAAACCATCCACCACTACAAAAAAGCATCAGTGGGATAATCTAAAGCACTTGGATTGGTTTTAAACTGACAGGATATCTTATTACACTCCATCTGCCAAAGTAAGCTTTCTTTTCTTGGCAACTTTTTGGCTGTATAATTTAAACTTTTTTTTTCTCAAATTGTTCCAGTGGACACTCTTCATGTTCATTTATCAGCTGAATGTTTGTCTTCAAACATAAGGAGAGTGATGGAATTACGCAACTCTGGTATTCACTCATAGTTACACTTTGTTTTGAATTTGCCAGAAGCAAAGTACTCCTCAAACACTGTTAACAAGGAAGCAAATTAATCAAACTAAAAAGAGGCCTCTGAGAAAAAGACCCAGTCAGATAATATCATCGGGGCTCCATTCACACAAACAGCCTGTGGCTACATGACAGAAATCAATCAACTTAACCAACTGAAAGCTTTTGCCCTCATCAAAGGGCTCGTCAGTCTTCTGAAGTTCAGAGAAGCTTAAACACCATTACTGGCAACGGCGTTACTGACAGATGGTGAGAGGCTGCCACTTTCAAGGAAACAATAAGTGCAGGTGTGAATGCTTCTTTAAGATGTTGGATTTTTACTCTTGGATGCCATCTGATAGGACTTCGTTGAAGACGCGCTAAAATTGAACAATACAGATTTGCTGCTTTGAAAAAAAAAAATCAAAATTATGCCTCCCTCACAGTTAAACATTGCCTTTGAGCATAACTGTGATTAAAAAATATACTTCAGTACATTGAAATTCACGTCCTCAAAAATGTGTTAACACTATATATATATAAACTATGTGGAAAACACTTCAAATATGATTGTTCAGCCGAGTCTGCTCATGTTTTTTCAGGCATGTCGCCACTGCTGTTCGAGATTGTTGAGCGTGAACTCAAGAAAACATGTGACAACATGAGGATTCATTAATCTTCCCTTAAAACATTTTCTAACACAAATGTGTTCATTAAATATTTACATGTATCACAATTGATTCATTTTCTTTTGCTACAAAAGACTGTTTTGTTTTCTATCCAGCAAAGTAATTGTCAGTGCAAGCCCTCCCATGTCACAACATGCAGGAAGAATTCATTTAAGTATACAATAAATGCACGACATGGTTATGGTGCTTGCATCAGCAATCAACAGAGTAAAACCCAACACTGAGCTATAAATCAGTTTACTGTTAATGCATTTTTGGTGGGACCAGCAGAACAGGCTGACACAGAGGCATAAATCTGGAATTCAACAGCAGTTTCAAGGACCTCTGTATGCTTATGTAGTGCAAAGATTTTAAAATAATCTCACTGGCTAAAACAAACCACACTTGAATATCAGCTGCTCTACAACATATGAAAATAAATAAAAGTATATCACTCTCTATAGATTTGGACCTAAAATAGTACAAGGAGGATATTAAGAGCTCTGCAAGGCAAGTCTCTATCATCTGGTCTAACAATGAATGGCATTGTTAAACAGGGTTTACTGGTGGAATTTCATGCCTTCTTAATGGGACTATCGGTTGTGTTGTGCAGAAGTCAGGTTGGGACACAGCTGACGTCCCTATTTGACACCTGTTAGAATTTATATTATTGCAAGAACCAATCAGCTAAGTAAAGACAAATGACAGTCCATTACTTTAAGAACTGAAGGTCAGTCAGTCTGGAAAACTCCAAAAACTTTGAATGTGTCTCCAAGTGCAGTCGTAAAAACCATCAAGCGCTATGACGAAACTGGCTAACATGAGGACAGCCCCAGAAAAGGAAGACCAAGACAAATTCATCCGAGTCACCAGCCTCAGACACCGCAAGTTAACCTCAGATCAGAGGCCAGATAAATGCCACACAGAGTTCCAGTAGCAGACACATGTCTACATCAACTGTTCAGAGGAGACTGTGGGAATCGGGCCTTTATGGTTGGTCCCATCATTTATTTTTTAAACAGGACAGTGACCCCAAAACGACCTCCAGGCTGTGTAAGGGCTATTTGACCAACAAGGAAAGTGATGAAGTACTACACCAGATGGCCTAGCCTCCACAGTCACCTGACTTAAACCTAAGCGAGATGGTTTGGGATGAGATGGAATCACAGAACAAGTACTTCTGATCTCTGGTAACTCCTTCAAGACTGTTAGAAAACCATTTCAGGTGACTACCTCTTGAAGCTCATCGAGAGGATGCTAAGAGTGTACAAAGCAGTAATCAAAGCAAATGGTGGCTATTTTGAAGAATCTAAAATATAAAACATGTTTTGAGGTATTTCACACTTTTTGTTTACTACATAATTCCATATGTGTTCATTCATAGTTCCGATGCCTTCAGTGAGAATCTACAATGTAATGTCATGAAAATAAAGAAAAACCATTAAATGAAAAGATCTGTCCAACCTTTTGACTGGTAGTGTATATATACAAAAGTTATAAAAAAAAAAGCAAAAGCTTAGTTTCCAAACAGAGGTGAGTGGTTGCAAAGGTGCATAAAACAAAAACCACAGGTCTTAACAGTCCCTTTGCTTTTTTAAAAAATTTCTATCTGACAATTCATGTCAAACAGAAAACCTTTTTTACAACCTCTAGCCTCAGGCCCGGATATTATATAGGGCACAGCAGTTGAATATGAGCAGTTATTAGAATCTGGACTGAGGTTTTGTGTTGCTGTTTTCACTCTGGATCTAGTGAGTGGTCTCTTGTTCCTTGAGGTTACTTAAGGACTGTCACAGGTGTATGTGGATAATCAGTCCCCATGGGGAAAGGGTGAAAGAGGAAAAATGCAGGAGTGGTGTCACTTCACTCTCACCTTTTCAGCTTTTGCCCCTAATCCACCTTGGAAATTCTAGGTCAATAGTGGCTTTTTAAAGATGTGATATGAGCCTCTGAGGACTTTGGAACTACTAAATAGGCCTGTAATGGTGCCTGACACGCTTAAAGAGGATCTGTCACTTTTAATGAAGTCAATGACATACGCAGGTTAGTGTATTAAAATACCAACGGGCACAGAAGTAGTAAAAAAGGAAGTTTCACTTCATATTACTTCCTATTAACTATGAGAAACATTACCACTAACTTTTGTGCTGTTTTGTGTGTTTCAGGTAGTTTTTCGTTGTTTAATTAAAATGTTAATCTGAAATTTAAATCTGGTATTATTGGCCTTAAGGACCAACACAAAGGTGCTTTAAGAAACTGATGTGATCATTCCAAAAAACAAACAACAAAAACATTGATGCCCTTCAGAAAAAATGTTAAAAAAAAAAAAGAAAAGAAAATCACAAACCATATCATCAGCACTGACAAAAATGTTGTATAGAGGCCCCATAATCCCAGTCTACACCCCTGCTACCCTGAATCACAAACTTTAGAAAAAGCGCTGTGCCACTCCGAACTGTTATCCCTTTATGGAAACACACAAAGTCACACCTGCACTCGACCAACATGCAAATTATAACCACCCAGTCATCAGTGTTTTGAAGCCTGACAGGAGGACAGCTCACTGCATGATGACAAAGTCAAATGCAATGGGGGCAGGCAAGTGTCGTGATTGAAATTCTCTCAGAACAAAACCTCGTTTGTGTGATTATTGTTCACCGGGCTCGCAATGAGGCAAAAATCCATTCCACATGATGCATTCATTGTTTTCAGCCAAACACGCACCAGGCCTCATAGCGACCAAAGCTACTGTACACAGGCCCTCACCAAAAAACAACTGAAAGCCTTCTTCAACATTTAGGAAGGTCTGGTGAAAATGCGCACAAAATAAATAGCCAGTGTCACTTGGAAGAATTCTGTATTATTGCAGATAGGAATGAATTATCTTTTTCATTTTATTTTGAGGACAGTTATCTTAACTCATATGTACTGATAATTGTTAACATAATAATAATAATAATAATTTAAACAGCTCATACTGACATAATATGCACACCTGCAAGGGAACTCTAACCCATCCCGGGGACTTCACAGGAACACAGTGACGATGTGTTTTTAGGATCTGAGTCAAATTACTGTCACCTTTCAACAGGTGACGAAGCAATAAAATAAACTGCCTTTTAAAGGGGCAGACGCTGCAGGTACAAACCAGTAACTAGGGCCATGCGATGACAACGAAACACCTGCGCGAAAGGGAAGGAAAGTGGTGGAGAGGTGACACAGCGTTTGGGCTCGCTGCTGGCACTCCGTGACTCACCTCTATCCATTTCTGCGCCTCCAGAAACGCGGACTGTGCGGCTGACTCGTTCACGGGGTGATGCTGATGAGACTGTCCTATGTCTGCAACCGGACTTGCCATTGGCGAAGAAGCTGTGTCCTGCAGATATGTATGAAAGCAGCTTGGTGCAGCGTTATTCCACCGAAATTGGTCGTCAAATGCGTCGGCCAGTCTGTTTTCCCCTGATTGTAGAAGGTGCTGTAGCAGCAGCAGCAGCACCGGTAAGACGGACGAACCAGTTGCTGCTCCCGTATCTCTCCCGTTGAGAGTATGTGGGCAAACAACCAGCTTCCAAGCCAGAGAGAGTCGTCAAACACAGGAATTCCGGTGGGAGATCTCAGAATAAAAGCTTTAGTGGAGGACCAGGAAATTCAAATTTATCAATAATAATAATACAGTCCAGTAAATTGAGTATAAACCCACCATCAAATTGCATTATTTATCGCTATTAGAATTATGTATTTATACTCCAGCCTACTTCTTTTCAATGCTGCAAGAAAATGAACATTGTTTCTGAGAGTAATCACAAACTGATATGATTGAAAAATATCTCACTTTTAACCAGGCTTAAAGGGAAAACTTTGTTTATACCTGTCCTGTAACTGTTCAGTCATAATTTCTACATCCCACCTTTGGCTGACAGAGTTCAGTGCTACACTACAGTCATTCAGGGTAAGGTAGCATGTGTTTCTCAAAGATAAATATCCAGTTACATAGATTGATTCACCATACACTAACCCAGCTTTTGAAATTAAATTAAGTTAAAAAAAAAAAGTCGCAGTCCTCTTTCTTAAGAAACATAATGGCAATCAGAAGAAAACATTATTTCATTATCATTATTTTGGCAATGCAAACACAAAAAGTGCATATTTATTTACTTATGTATGATTTACACATCATACATATGATGCATATGATCATATGATACAATGTTTCATTTTGATAGTATTAATGGTTCAACAATATGTTGCCAAGTATGTTTCATTTCTTTTTAGAGCTGGTCATCTCCATGGTTACAGGCTTCCATCCACGCTGATATGTTGTGTTTGCTCTTATTTTGACGGCACCGTGCTTTGCTTCCGGTTATAATCCAGCAGTTCTAGGTCAGCTTGATTCCGCTGGACTGATGGACTTGCACACTGCAGTATGATTAGCTCCAACGGCCAAAAATACACAGAGCAGCGCCGCTCCACCGGCAGCCAACGAGGGCAGCAGCACGCTGGGGAGCTCACACCCACTTTCATTATATGGGGCAACTTAGAAAAGAGGAAGTGCACAGATTTCGAGCAAAGGCGCCTGAAACTGAGGGCCAACATTAACTCCAGATGCTCATCCATTAACATAATTTTCCATTAACAAAACTCTACAGGCTCTATGATATAATGTATTCATATTTATCAGTTTAATTCTGTTACAGACTTCTGAGAATTGTGTTAGTCTTTAAAAAAAAAAAAAAAAAGAACACTTTTGTAAATATAAGCAAACGAAAGTTCAGAAATGTTTCCACGCTTTTGCAACTGTTGGGTTATTCTCTTTTCACCTATTTTATCTGTTTGTCAGAGTTTTCCTTAAGGCAGTTCTACTTCTGCCATATCAGTGTTTGAAATGGAAGTTGTAACTGCTCAGTACTACCAGCTGTCCACCTGGAGCCAAAACAACCAGCAATGAGTGAAATACCCATCGGGAAATTATTTATTCGTCAAATGGCAGATTCCGCACAAAAACATTTGGAGTCGCATCCCATGCCTTGTATACTTTGAGACTTGTCAGTTCGACGACGACCCTTGAAACTTATCAAAGCCACACAGACTCTTTTTCCAAATGATTGCTGGCATTCTTAACCTTCATCTCTGCTGACCTCTTGTGGAAAAAAGCAGTGGTGCAGACAGAGAGGAGGAGGAGTTTCCCAGACAGCACCATCGACTGTATGTTCTTTTTGTAGTTTAGGTGCACTCACCACGCCTGCTTCCTGGATGCCACCAAACAGTGTTGTCTTTCGGACTTTAGTCATACAGAGAATCTGTAAGAGAGAAAAAAGTGATCCGTTTATGCTGACCACCTGCTTGACTTCCACAAGAGGCAAGATGACCTGTGTTTGACAGGATGGACTCTGATCCTGGACGAGCAATATTGAAATTTGGCGAGTACTGCTTTATCCATTCATTCATCAGTTTTCTATCCGTTTTTCAGGAGGGTAAGCAGGGGTGCCAAGACCTTCCTGTCTTCGGCTTTCCCTGGGGGTATTATCCCCGAATGGTTTTACAACCCAGGGAGCGTGTATAATACATACATATAAATACAAACGTACATACTCTATCCAGCAGCGTGTCTCTGTTTGTGTCCCAAGCCTGAAAAACCTGACCAGGGATTGGGAGGCGTCCACAAGGTATCCTATACAGGTAGCCGAAGCATCTCAACTGACTTATTTACTCCGAGTTGAATGAGCTCCTTACCTAAGACCATACAACCAGACACCCAGCAGCAGAAGAACCTCATTTCTGCTGCTTTTCCTCACGACCTTCTTTAATGCAAGCAACCTGTGGGCAGGTTTGAAGTGGAACGGTCAAGGTGAGTGTACGGACATAGGTCTACCATTTAATATTATTTTTACTCATTTTGTATGAACAAATGGATTTTATTTCATTGCTTAAAATGCTATTTCACCAATTTTAATTAGCTGCGTTAATAGTTTCAAGGACTTTAAAAACTGAACAAAAAAAAGAACATCACATGTTTATGGATGTGATAATGGTTATCATTAAATATAATGGATAAAGAATGTAGGCTGTACTCATTTATTTGTTTATTTTTATGCAATGATGCAGTAGGCTACAATTATAGAATAAGGCCTCTAATAAAGATGATATTTTTGCAAAAAAGTTTGTGAATGCTCACGTTAATAAATAAGATGCAGTCTCTTTTATTTAGATATAAAATTACATTTGCGACTTGATGGTAAAATAATAAAGGTTGTGTAATTCATTTACAAGAACTCTGTGCCGAAAGAATGGAAAAGTATATGATTGCTTTCTACATCACTAGCCAGGAGCAATGCAAGACAAAAGTTTTTGTTTTCCCCATAAAGTAATATGGCAGGAGTAAGAGCTGTGATTTAATAAGGAGGATAATAAAAAAAAATTGTTATCAAAACTACACTCAACGAAACTGAAAGCAAAGGTCATTTTGGAAAAAAAACCCCAGCTTTTTGACCCACAGATTTGAAGGCTTTTTACAACAGCTGACCACATGTGGTTGATTGCTCTTTTGGTGCCACTGCTTCCCACCATCTTCATGGTGTCCAGCCATTATTGTGGTAAAGTTTCTATCCTGTGCCATCAAGCATTGGCCTGGGCTCTGAGGTTGGTGGGAGGGGGGGCGTGTGTCAAGAGCACACACGTCTTTGTGTTCTCTAATTGCACCCATGGCAAAGGTGACAGCGTCTTGGAGACCTTTGACCTTTATGCTGAGACACATCAGTCTCTCTGCATTGGTCCACAGATTGGTATGTAAGCATTAGAAACAGTTACCTTGATAGTGCATTCAATCAGAAAGTGTCTCACTTGTACAGTTAGTGCACATGGGATACATAATGCATGACATATCTGTTGTGGGCATGGTGCTGTAATAGAAATAGGAGTTTAAGAAGTGGTAAAACTCAAACACAATTTTAAAATAACCTTTATTAATTAATTATGAAGAGACATAATCAAGTGTGGATTGTACAAAATTCTGAATAATTACATATATTCTACAGAAAAGAACTAAATCAAGATTTAGTGTGGCCACTATTTCCCTTTAAAGCAGCAACTTTTCTCTTTGCTACAGTTCCCCTTTTTCTGGAAGTTTCTGGTGACAGGCCTTTTGTGGGTTTAGGTTATCTGTGTTTTCAGTCTCATTGTGTAATGCTCAGGATTTTCCATGAATCTGTTGTGGCCAGTGCTATTCTCTATGCTGTTGCATGCTGGGGGAGCAGGTTGAGGGTTGCAGATGCCAACAGACTCAATAAACTGATCCATTAAGCCAGTAGTGTTGTGGGGATGGAGCTGGACTCCCTTAAGGTGGTGTCTGAAAGGAGGATGTTGTTCAAGATTAAGACAATGTTGGACAATACCTCCCACCCACTCCGTGACATGCTTGTTAGCCACAGGAGCACGTTCAGTGAGAGACTGAGATTACCAAAAAGCACCACTGAACGACACAGGAAATCATTTCTGCCTGTGGCCATCTCCCTGGACAACTCCTCCATCTTACACACTGTAAACACTTTAATAGTTACATCCTTTTGCACAGATTCTTTTCGACTCTGTAATAGTCCTGTCAACATTCTTGATATTTATTTATAATCACCTCTGTCAATCAGTGATATTTATTATTGAGCGATTCGTATATATTGTGCATATTTCTTAAATTTCTTAAATCTGTAACATATTGTATTGTTAAATAGTCTAGTCTGTTTCTGTTACTGTTATTTATACTGGAGCAACTGTAACCCACATAATTTCCTTAGGGGTTAATAAAGTATGCTGATTCTGATTCTGATAGTCACACATTGACTTCATGATAATGACATCAACACCCCGTGGGGCCCATTGCCTTTTCTTTTAAGACTTCTGAAAAATATTTCTTTTTTTTTTTCCATGCTTTTGGATATTTTCCACTTCTGTCAGAGGAAAACAATCAAAGTAGCAGTCATTAGCTCAGTTTCTACAAACTATGTTGCTTTTGCAGATGTTACGTCCCTCTGCAGCCCCTAATCATCTCAATGTTTTCAGCTGGTGCTAATTGGCCACACCTAGTCAGGTGTGGATAAAAGCATACCTGAGGCAAGTTCCCCGGGAGCTCACTTGTCTTTGCCTTGGTGGCACCAGCCATTTTAGCCAACCTGGTATTCCATTTTAAGATAAAACCTCTTCTCACTAACACTCTGGTATTCATCTCTTTTTTTTTATGTTGCGGCCTTTGAGCCAGGTCGTAACAGCAGAGCATTTCATACCACAACATCTTGCAATTTTACCCAACTTGCTTGTTCTTTTTTCCACAAAAGTCAGAAATATAACACCTTTCTTTGAACACTGAGCATTTAGCAATGCAATGGTAAATCATGAACTTGCTTTAAATCATTTCATTTATTTAATTTTCTTTCATTTACTAAACATTATTAGTCTGCAATTACTATATTTTGCTAAAAAGCACGTTTGGCTGAAATGGCAGCAGGTACCTACCTTTGGTTTAGTAACCATTCCCTTAATTTATTATGTAATACATTTTTGTATTTTATATTCAGTTATTGTAATGTAACTTATTTATTGGGTGCATACTGTTCTACATTCCACAATGTCAAAATGTTCCAAAATGTCAACTATACTCCCTGGTGTGTGCAAAGAAAATAAAGTTTGTTGTTCCTGTGGATTCAGGTGAGATACTGGATGACGTAGTGAAAAGTGTCCGTCCTTTGTGGGTGCTGGAGCTGGGAATGCACTGTGGCTACAGCTCTGGCCGTCTGCTTCGTCTGCTGCCCCATGGAGGCAGACTGATCACAGTGGTGCTGGACCCAGTCACAGCAGATCTTGGAGAGGAAATCATCCTGGTGGCTGGCTTCAAGCGATCCCAGGTACAGTGAGGACTCTAAACCAGAATATGATTAAAATATCTCTAAAAGATAACTCTCTATTACTCACTTTTCCAAACCTCCTCAGTTCCAGGTTTTTACACAGCTCACCTGAGGCCATCCCAACATTAAATTCTTTCCTTGAGTCTGATCAGGGTACCAGTGATGGCATCAATCTGGTGCTAATGGACCATGATTCCCAGCAGTACCTTTTAGATCTGCTGGCCTTGGAGAGAGAGGAGCTCCTCTGCCCATCTGGCTGCACTGTGCTGTTGAATAGAGGAATCAAAGAGCCGATGATCTCAGAGGAGTCCTGGATCACACCAGAGGAAGAGTCGATTCCTACTGCATCAAAACAGAGCATCCATTTATGATGGAGATTTTTTACAGGAAGGGAAGTACAAAGGAAGTCTGCAATGGCAAAGTTTAGCTAAGATGTGGGTGTATTTGGGGGGTGTTAAATATTTCATAATCTCTAGTATGACTCATAAGGCAAAGAACTGCAATTTTGAGAAACTTTTATTATAAATAAAAAAGTGATATTAATCATCCTATAAGTCTGTCCTCGAGTTCTCAGTATTTCAAAGTCTCCAAAGATATTACAGTTTCCTTTGTGGCAGAAATAAGAAGCATTTATTATATACTTTAAATATGATCTACTTTACTTAAGCTTATTACTTCTCTACATTTATTTCTTTTCCACATCATAGCCCCCAAAAGACAAATGACTACCTCCTATTGTTTAGCACATCCCTAAAAAAATTCTTAAGGTGCTTACACAATCACCTCGCCTCAACAAAAGAAACAAAGAAAAGACATTACCTGATGTACTGCACAGACTTACCACTTGGTGGCACTCCTGCCTTAAAAAGATAACAACCTAGATCCTGAACTGTGTTTGTTATGGAAAGCGTTTGAATGCCACCCATTTTGTTGTAAACACATGCATATTTATTTTGCTTTAAACTGGAAATTTAAGCCTGGCATTAATACATCCACTTTATCTTTAGTGGGGTTTTTTTTTTGTTTCATGCGTTTTGACACATATTTCCTCCGTTGATAAGCTGAATTTCTGTAAAAATTTAAGCAAAAACAAACAAGAAAATGAACTCAGTTGTTCTTTTCCTCCCTTTTCTGCTAAATGACTCTAACGTCTATCAAGATTAACTGATCCACCAAACATCTTAGATGAGGGGATTCAGTGTTTTGTCTTCTGTGCAGAACTCAGGTGGACTTTAATGAATTTGTCTGTAATGGTGTTACTGAGGCGTTCAACGCAGCTGGAAAGCCATTACATGGTTTAGAGACAATTTAGTGCCTGATATAAATAAATAATATTTGTGCAATAACGATTTAATTAAATGCAATATTTCCCACAGCCTCAGGGAGGGTCTAGATTCTAGGTCGCAACTGTTGCACAAGAGAATAATGAATGTCGCAATATGTAAAATTATAAGAAGAGAGCTTACTGCAGTTAAAGAGAGACAGAAAATGAGAGTCAGGGGAAGAGCAGTGAATGAAACTACTATTATGCTACCCGTGTTCCTCTCACCCTAACTGGTTGAAACCAAAGCCCTAAGCTCTATCCAGTTTAACTGTTCACTCTTAATACAGAGAAAGAGCAAAACAGGTAATGGGGCAAGCCTCATTAATACTTAATAACCTCATACATAGATGATACTTTTCTTTATACCACAGGAAAAGTCATGATTGCGTTTGCTGATTTAGACTTTAAGGAAAAACTCAGATTTTCAGGAAACTCTGACAGCCTGTAGATTAATAAATGTTTCTTCATCTTTACTATTGTGAATTATTTATCAGTTTAATGTTCTCTGGTTAACATGGGTACAACTATTGTTATTATTTAGCATCCTGTTGCTTCGGGCACACCATCAGCCAAAACACTGACTGAGAGACTGGCATGTTTTATACCTTAAGTATAAATATTTGACAACAACGGTGAAAATTTGATGAATGCTGCAAAAATTACACATATCTGGTTATTTCCTTTTGCCTTGCATTGCTCTTGGCTAGGGCTGTAGAAAGTGGTATATACCCTTACTTTGTACAAGTAAATAATTTATTGACGGCTCAAATGAAAACGATTTGTAAGTACCGTGGATTGAAAAAATGACATTTCATTGGCTGAAGTAATATAAAAACAATAATCTAACTTGCCCATCAGATCAGACCCTGTTGTTTATCCACTAAAGAGAGTGTTTTGCTGTGCTATATATTGTACTGTTCATTAGTTCAAGCTAACTCTAGCCTCTCTAAGCCAGAAGACAGCAATCTTAGGGTGAGTTTTACATCCTGAAATGAAACTCCGTCCATGAATGCTAGGACCTGCTGATGTTGACTGCAAGTTTTGCCCTGATGTCGGTCCCATGTGGGCTTTGCTAGATAAAACAAGTTATCTTCTTGATAAGATCAAGTCCAATTTGAACTATTTCACCACAAAACCTTGTTGTTTCAGGTACGTCAGCTGTTCATTAGACTGATGTCTGAGGGTCATTTTACGCCGGACTCATTCCCGGGATAAATGTCACATCCTTTTGATTTTGACCCAGGTCCTTTACAGTGACTATTAGAGGCAACTGCTCAATTCAAAATGTGTTTAATGCATATTACAAATATGGGATAAATAATATATTTCGCATTCATTCATTGATGAGAAATACTAAATAGTGCAACCGACTTTCTGAAAGTACAACCCCATCATCTCCACTATGAGGTTACATAGTTGACTATGAAGTAATGCCATAGTTAGGACTTTGCTCACTTGTGCAAGTGAGCAAACTGACAAATTTATCTGGGATCAAATAATTATTTTCTCCACTGTAAATAATAACAAACAAATGAAATGGTCATTCCCCCCCCCCCTAATTCATGAACACCCTTTTGGGCCTTATGCAGATACCATAGAGTCACAAACTGGTGGATTTGCAAACCTACATTTGTATTTTGCATTTTAGTCTTTTAAGTTGATATTTGCACATTGGCTCTTTTTCCCTTTACAGCCCATAATGCACAAAGAGATAGTGTTTTTTTTTCATACTAGGAAGGATTTTTGAGTCACAAACATATCGGTGTGTTTTCAAATGTCATGTTTATGCATGTAACTACAAAAAATAGACAATGTGTAAGGCTCACTTATTAGCTTCCAGCAACTTCTCAGCACAGAAAGAATCCTTACTTCCCATAGGACAAGTGTAAGAGCCAAGAAGTGGTCAATTTCTCAGCTGTCAGAAGTGATTTAACATTTCCTTGCCTTGCTTACAGAGTAACACTAGTGTACATAGTGATGTACAGCCAGATGTAAACACCAGGCTCTATGACCACTCCAGCTTACACCCCTTCCTCCAACTTCCCCCCAAAATTCTCTTTTTAATGGGTTCAATTTTCTGGTCTCCTCTGTCACCAGGCTATGAACTGCACTCTGTGCTGTGGTGGCTGGAGAGCGGATGTAAACACAGCTTTCAATTATAAATCAAACCCTAAAAGAGCCATGTTCTGCTGCCCTCAGGCTCTATGCACAAAGGCCCAGCCTTCATAGCAAAACACTTCACATTGCACTGATGGGAACTTCTGCCCTTCTATTTACCAGGATAAATTCAAAACAGAAACTTGTTCAGTGTCTGTGAGTGTCAAAGTTACTCAGAGGATGTTATGCTGATCTTTTGCACTGGCTTGCCTACTACTGTGTGACATCTATGATTTTATACGACACTATTAAACATGACCGAATGTAAGATTGCACCTTAAACATCACAGTTTATTATGATATGTAGATTACAACACTGTAAGTCAAACCAAATAGTAGTGTGCAGTGTATTTTCACAAGTTGCTGCAAACATCAACATATTATATCATGACCTAAGGAGATATACAGCATAGCCTAAAAGTATTAGCCTCAAGTATTTAGACATAGAGCAACCGAGGGCTTCAAATTTAAGCCCATCATTACATTAGATCACTGTTTTACTCTGATGGAGTCGTACTTGCCACAATACACAGGTCATTGTCAGCTAACTGTGAACAACAAAAGGCAAAAGTGCAAAATGGAGATGATATTTTAGATAAAATATCAAAACAAAGATTTGAGTATATATATATATATATATATATATGTGTGTGTGTGTGTGTGTGTGTGTGTGTGTGTGTGTGTGTGTGTGTGTGTGTGTAATATTAGGCCTAGCTCATCTATTTCACAACCAAGGTGGTTTATACCTGCACCAAAATAACCTACATCTACAATATGGTCACGGGATTATTTTCATCTTAACATCAACATGGGTGCTTTTTAAATTCACGCCATGTTTCTTCTCAGGCAGTGAGGGGAAAAAAAAGCTTTGCCCTCTGTGCTTAGTTCATCAACTGGAGTGGGCAGAGCAAAAGAAGAGTGAGTGTCTTGATGGCCTCTCCTGAGACCAAGTGACTTCTATATTTGGTACGCTGTGCTAGCTCGTGATCCTGCCTCACGGGCCACCACCATCACACACAAACCAGCCTGCTCACTCTTCACCTTGGGGTTGTGAAATGGTGCTGTGACACAAGCTTAAATTTAGACTGTCCTGCTCTTTTGAGATATTAGAGTGAGTTTACAGTAAGAGAATACAACAGTCTTAGGGTTTGTTACTTTACTTTTGAAAATGAACTAAATTATTACACATTTTTTTCAACTTATTAATATTAAAATATCTCTGGCAATTGTGCTAATATCCAAAGAGATGTTTTAGAAGATAACATGCTTATTTAAAGTTCATCTGAATAAATAAAAGAAAGATTTGCTTTGAGATAAATATTTTACCAGATCATCGAAGCCACAATAAGAGGAGTTCTGTGTGACCTGTTCCTTTACTTCCTATCATTTCGATAAGTGTCAGCGATTGAAGAATGAAAACACTTGAATTCTCTCTTATAATCTGTAGAGGGATCTGATAATGTGAAGTGACTCTGCCACCCGCCTTTGGCCCAGACTTTAACCTACACACATACACTGCACACACACACACATATGAATTCAACCTTCCCTGTGGTGAGAGGGAAGATTGAGAGAAAATAGACCTCCTACTGTGTGATGTCTTAAGAGGACTGAAGCCTCTCAGAATGCACTTTGTCTGTTGAAAGACCTCCTACGCTTGGGATTTTATTTTTATTTTTTTTGTGAAAAGGAACACACATTGTCCATCTCTTGCTTGTAATTCAAATTTGTTGAGGGAAGATGTCATCAGACATTTTCACCAAAATGATGGCAATATTTCTTCTTTAGAAATATAAAACAGACGGCATTTTGTCAACATATCATCTCACCAGTTTGGACTACATTGTGAATTTGTATAAATGCAAATGTTACTACAATTAATGAAAATCTGGATTTTATACATTAAGATGGGAGAAAATCAATGTTTTACACAGTATTGAAAATAACAAGCTTATCTCCTTGATGGTTGCTAGCTATATACGTTACCTTGTTTAATGCCTTGCTAATTACTTGGAAAATTGCCTAATTAAGCAGCAACTGAATAATGTAGCACAATGCCCTTGGTTTGTCACTGAGGGCCTTTGTTGTATGTCAACACCCTCCCCTCCCCCACAGTTTCTGTCAGTTGCCAAACAAAGACAATAAAACGCCTCCTCATTTTAATGAACTTAATTATAACCTTTATACATTAAAGATTTCAATGTTTACCACTGTTGATGTTTGTGAAGCTGATATTAAAACTAAACCTCTCAGAGACATAGCAGAAAGATGCACAGCTACGTTCACCACCAAAAAAGTAATCATCAGATTGGTATAAATAAATACTCTCATTCATCATTATAGTTGCATATATTGTAAAGGTTGGCACTATTATAAGCCTGCATTAGGAGATTTTAAATTGACAAAACTGCTTTGTTTCTGTGTATGTTTAGTAGTTTGCTTTGGTAATCTTCATGCTGTTATGCCATTTATAGAATATGAACTATTATAAAAGCATATAATCAGAATAAGACATGAGAAGCTTTTGGCCAGTTATTTTTGTGTGGCTCAGCCCATAAAGGAAAAAGAAAGGAAGAGATGGGACATTAAGGGAAGGTCGATGAGGGAGGTAGATTGGAAATACTCTTGGTGAAGAGAGGGAACAAGTGCAATTAGTTCAATAAGTGTACATTGGCGGGACATCTCATTATCATTGACCTTTTATGTATTATTCAAGCATTTTCTTGGTCCACCAGGGTCAAGAAATAATTTGTGTGACTATAGTGTGTGTTTGTGTGTGTGTGTGTGTGTGTGTGTGCACGCATCCTTGAATGCATGTAGTAGGCCAGTGTTCACTCTCTTGCTCAGTATGGATTGAGCTCAACAGTTTTATTAATGGATCAATTGTGTTTCTGCATCATTAACCTTTTAAAGCTCACTAAGGGTGTATTGATTTCAGCACAAAAATACACACAAAAAAGGTGGGCTGGAAAAATGTGAATCCATTCATCTATAAGTTACTGGGGAAATGAGAGATGAATAGGCACTAAAAAGTTCTCAAAGGAGGATTATATAAAACTGACAGTGCATACTCCATACTCTGTAGAAGACAAATTAAAGGAAAAGATGAATTCTCTTAGAGTATTAGACCACTGCATGCCTCCAGGACAGGTTCAATGCACCTTGGGATTGATTCTTCAAATCTCTGGATATTTGCTGAAAGAATGAAACACCAAAAGATTTTCCCTCATCTAGAACAACGTTACATTTATAAATAAAGAACAGGTGAAAATAAACCAACACAGGTGAAACTAGTGAGGCTGGACAATCACGAAGGAATGAAAGGAACAAAGGCAGGAAGTAAAATCAAAACAAGAGCCAAAAGAAAACGAATCTTAACTGTAAAAAAGGAAATGAGACATGACGAGTAACCCTAAACATGATGACGTAAAACCACACATTGTTTGCATTAGTGAAACCTAGTATGATTGTTTCAGTGTTATTTGGCTTGGCTAACTGAAGAAACCAATGCTGTAGCACTGGAGGTTAGTTAGTGTTGAAACACAAAGATAGAATTACAAGCTCTGTTTTAAGTGTGTGCAGTTTACAACTGGATGTTTGTTTCACACTCAAATGCTTAACAAGGTGAGTTTAATTGTATTGTGGCAACTTTGTTAGCAGATCAGTTGAAAACAGAATTGCTGTTTTGTTTCTTTTGTCTCTTCTTTCAAAAAAGGAGAAAACCTCCAGCCTTATGGTGATATTAGTCAGAAATCTGGGAATTAACAAACTCATTAGGAATAATCTTCCTTGAAATATGATGAAAAAAATGCATTCTTATTTATAGTCACCAGTATTTTAGCATGGGCCCAAAGGACAGATTAAAGGACAGCCTGAAGCTGCTTTCATGCACACACTGCAGCCCTGAACTGTCAAAGGCACTACTCAGCAGTTGGATCAGACATTAAGCTACTTTTAACCTGCCAGATCTTTAATTCAGAATCGGTGTGATGTCTGATTACCCCCATGTGAGAATAGCCAAGGCAATTATCCAGCAAATTCACAGCGAGTGAATGATTCTCTTAACATTGTCCAGAGTTCATGTGAGAAAATTGCTTGCCATTAGCATCCTGAAAGTGACACTACCGGCTAAAAACCTGTGAATGTTGCCAGAAATGATCATCAGTATACGTTTCAATAATCTTAATGTCTATTTTATCTTAAAATAGCAATTCAGTCAGAATGAGCCATCACCAAATTAAATGAATGTTAAATTCTTAAATCTGGCAAATGGTAAAAAAAATAACCTCACATAAGCCACAGATGTTCCATCAAGCCCCACAAAAACCCAGCCTATAATGACCCTATTTCAAAATGGAGAGTAATTCCAACAAACTGCCATGGGTGAAGCAGAAACGGTTATGGAACTGCTGAGTTTATTTCCCATGAGTCTATAACTGTTGTAGTAGCCATAGATATATTAAGCCTTGAAGCAGAAAGAGCGCCATGTGATCTAAGGCATGTTTTAAAGATATTTGGTAGTGCCACACCATAATATCAAATTTAAATTGTATTATTATTTTTCTCTGATCGGCACACCTGAATTGAGGCTATTTCTGTGGATCCCTAATGGAATGAACTCACTTCCAGAGACCTGGATTTTTTTTTAATATTGTCTAACCTATTTGCTCCAGTAGTTTCTGTTGAGATTCCCCTGCATACAGCTGCTAATGGCTGCAGTGAATGTCTAATCTGATGCATCACTTTGGTCTTTTGCATTTTATTTGAAAATAGAGGACAAGTGTTCCTCAATCCCCTTGTGCAGAACCTCATTTTATAAGGCCACATAAGAGGAGGAGGCAACATTACTTGCCATCCAAATGGACTTTTCATTAGGACACGGAATGGGTTTGGGTCACAGCGGCAGCAGCAGAGATGATCAAATCTCAAACAATGGAGCTGCTGGCTCTGCTCCAGGTCTTTGTTTACTGATGTGATTCCAGGTGTGTGTGTGTGTGTGTGGGTGTGTGTGTGTGCGCATGTTAATGCTGGCTTGATGTGGCCCTGCCTGTGAATATAAGCTGCAGTGTGATCTGTGATTTGGCAAATAATGCAGGATTCACAAGAACACAATTTGTGTCTTCTTTTCATGTTTTCAACATTTAGTCCCAGTTTTTGCACGTTGTTCAAACAATTCCTACTCACATAAAAAAATTACTTTTGTGATTGTAGTAATCAAAGCTTAAAGAGATACTTACTGCTGAAGGTTGGATCAGTGAACAAATGACATTCTCTTTCCAGTTAATTTAAGGCTACAGGTTATTGGTCACTGTCATTAGCTTAGATGACAGTAAATCATCAATAGGTTAAGCTGGCTCTGTTCAGAATTACAAAATACAAATTTTAGAGCAAAAGTGAAATTTAAAAAACAGCATGCTGTTCTGCTGAAAGTTATGTAATGAAATTTATTTGTACAGCTATATTTGGATGACTCTCTGGAAGTCCAGCTCTAAACCACTGGCATTTCACAACAGACCTTAAACCTCAGAGAGCAAACATCTGCTTTTGTGCCAAACTGAGCTGGGTCTCCAGACTAAAGCAGTTTTAAGTGGAAGAACCTGGAGTAAACAAGCCTAAAGGCTGCTCATCATATTACCAGCAGCATGGTTGTCTCAATTTTGGACATTCACATTTATGACATATTTTTACTCCATAAATGTGATCCAAAGATTATGCCTGTCATTAATAAACTCTATACTGTAATGTTTTGAAGGGTTTGAGGAATTCAATACAGATGACCATACAGTTATGCTATCCTGCACTTGCTTTCAATACATTCAGGGCAGGAGTATCTTTGTTGCACTAACAATCATTGCTCACTATCTACTCTGCAGGTCTGCACCACATTTGTCTCCCTTTGACTTTTGTCTTTTCCATCAAATGAAATTCAAATTCAAGGGTTGCTTTCTTGACTCAGTGGAGAAGAGTCACCACACATCAGAAATTGCTTGAGCTCTGTAAGCAGTAGAGCACTCAAATATAGTCGCATTCATTAACATAACCTTACAGTGTGCACAAATTCAGCTTTCTAAATGTTTATTGGTTGAAAACAACAGTTTGAAAGGATATTTAACCATGATTCTCAGAAACATCACATGAAGTTAATCCATCCGTCGATATATCCATTCTCTTCTGCTTCTTATGTTTATCAGTGATGTGGGGGGCTGAAGTCGATTCCAGCTACCATAGGGTGAGAGGCTGGGACCCTGAAAGGCACATCATGTTAATCTCATACCAAAATAATGTTGTGCTCTCTCTACACTGTTCCGCACAGGGGTATCCCAAAAGTAGCAGTGCCATCTGGGGTGTGATTAAAAACTTCAGCATCCTTCCCCTCTGGCTACACACAAGTTAACCAGTAAAGTAAAATAGCTAGTTAAAAAAAACCCAGAGAAGCTAATAAATTGACTATTACCTTTGGACAAAGCTACAAAGACTAGAATCCATCATTTCACATTTCAGTTTTTTTGGTAATGTATTCTGTAGCTTGTAATTCCACTACCTGTAAATTAGCTGCCAATGTTCAAAGACAAGGTAACTGCCAGGTATCAAATGTAAAAAAAAAAAAAAAAACGTCCTTAGACCAGCACATCATTATGCTGTATGTCAGGCTGTGCTCTCTCTTTCTGTCTTTTTGACCTAGGAGCAGAAAGGAAAAGAATGAAATGCATCCCCATCCTCTTCTCTCAATAGATTTATTGTAGATGTTTGATAGAAAAACAAATGGCTATATGATGTGAATGTGGCGCTGGGACATTAAGTGGTTAGAGGTTGTAAATCAGACACTGATTAAATTTGTCTAGGCCAGAGCTGTCCATTTGCCTTGAGTGCAAAACTGACCTGATTTGGGATATTTTCCCGACAGGTCTATATATCACTTGCTGCGTAATTGCATAGTGGTGCATTTTGTGCCATTAAAGCTATCCGTAGCTATTATACTTCAGAGGTACAACATCCTCAATAGCACTTCTATGATTCTGTGAAAATGTTCAACTCTAAATGCATCAAATCTCTTAGGCTGCATTTTGGCAGGATAAAGAGAAAGTGGGAGATTCTGTCGTGTTATTTCCACTTCCTATGGCGTTGTTTAAGAAAAATAAGAGTGTCGTTTTTTCCCTCTTGCTGAGTTTTTATGTTTTGTAAAACACAATTTTAACTAAAACATAAAAACGTATACACACTTTGCTCTGTTCTCTCTTGCAGCATTTCATCAGGTAGGTGCTTTTTTTTCTTTCTGAAAAGACAGATCTGTCAGAGCCAGTTTAAAACTGAATACCTTCCCTCCTCTTTTTCCTTTCCTTTGTGTTCAGGTAGACAGAAGGTCTATTTTGAAGAGACTCAGAAAGAGCCTGAAGAGTCATACTGAAGCAACCAATTAAGGATGACAAACTAATCAAATTCATGAAAAAAGTGAGAGGCCATCTAAAAAATGCCACTGTGTACATAAATAAGGACAACTGAGGAAGAAAAGAGTTTAGCTTTTACCTGAGAAGCCAAATTATTACACTGTAATTAAGATGACTTTAGCTTAGGGCTGTGTGATATGACCAAAATCTCATATCCCGATATAAGAATTCTATCGTTTTAACCGATGCATGAAACTACATTTTTAGACATAAGTTGTAACGGCCGCCATTTTCTTTGTGAGTATTTATTACACGGCGTGCTGCGGGTAAAAGCCTGTTCTAACGTTTGAGTCTAAGGTTTATTTTTTAGCACCTGGCGGCTCTTTTTTAATTCTCATCCGTAAATAATCTGCTCTTTCACGTGATTCAGTTTATTTTGAAAAGTCTCAACAGGATCTTGAGTAGGGCTGGGTATCGTCACTGATTTCTAGAATCGATTCGATTCTGATTCACAAGGTCCCGAATCGATTCGATCCACGATTCGATTCAATTCGATTCGATTCAAATTGGGGAAATTTTGCCTCAGACAGTCAGAAATATTATAATTCAGATCATGCATCAGTACATTTCCATATTTTTATATCTATAAAAAGAAAACTGACACTTGCCAGACTTTATCAAAGGTGTAAGCATCACAGCATCACTACTTGTTAAGTAGCTGAGGATAAAACACAGAAAAACGTGAAGGTGATTTTCCTGACCTGGGATTTTATAAAAATATTCTGCAGTAGATCAAAAATGAAAGAAAACCATTAATCAACATATAAACATTACCTGATGCTGCTGACGTGAAGCAGAGCAAAGTTACAGAGGTTTTATTAGAGACAGAGCTAAGTATTTTGCAATTTTGCATAATTAAAAGTTTAAATTTGTTCAGTATGAGGCTTTCTTTTCGGAATTAAGTAAAAGGAAAAAAACAGCGTCCGACAGCGCTGTAAACAACGGTGCATAACAAGCAAGCGAATAATGCAGAAAACAGAAACTGTTCTTGAAGTATACTGAGAGAGAAAGAGAGAGAGCGCTGTGCATGAAGTGTGATTTTATCGTGGTGGAAGCAAAACAGCAAAAGTAAGAGGGAATTCATGACGATGTTTATGTGAAGCCTAGTTTGGATCTTCTTTTGCTGCTGGTTTGGTCAATATTGTTTGGTGAGTGATGAAACCTGCAGATTCAGAATCTAACGCAAAAGTAAACACAAAGCACGGACCCGCCGAAACACCAGAATCAGCGAGCTGTCGGCTTCCAGCCCCGACTCGCTGATTCTGATCTGTCAGCGGGTCCGCGCTTTGTGTTTACGTCTTTGTGCAGAATCCGTATACCTGCTCTCTATTACTGTTTTAGTTGTTTTGGTGGTTGTTAAAAATTTGTGAGGTTTAACCTGAGATTCTGGCGTTTCGGGCAAAATAGATTTATATTAAAAAATCGATTCAGGATTTTAATGAATATCACGTTATCCGAGCTAGAATCGATTTTAATCGATAAATTGATCATCAAAACCCACCCCTAATCTTGAGCTTTATTGTGAAAGGTTTATGTGGAACACAACGCATAAAGACAGGCGCTTGTCTGTCCGTAGTGTGGTTATATAAAATATAAGAGAAAGAGAGAACTTTAAGAAATTAATATAGCCACTACAGTGACCATCAAAACGATGAAAAAAATATTGCCGTTAACAGTTTATTTTGCGACACCACGAAACAAACGATAGCGTAAAATGAAACATAGACGTTTTTATATCGTCATCCGATATATATCATTATATCGAACAGCCCTAATTTAGCTCATTTTAAGACCAAAGAAAAACCTTGGCAGTCCTTTTTAAGGCCAATGATTAAATCTGTGCTATTTGGAAATTACTTTACATAATATTTATCTTTTTGAATCACAGCGCTATGGATGATACTGAGATTGCAATACAAGGGTATAGTATACTATAGACAGGTTAGAAATAAATGTGGTGGAAGTGTAGTGTTTTATGTTCAAGATCATGTACCAGTCAAAATAAGAAGGTACACCTAAGCGTACCAGGGATGGAAGTATTGCAGTCCATTTACCTTATCTGAAACCTGTTTTATTGTTCTGATGTTATAGTATATATACAAGTTGTAATATACTGTACCTTGAGGCCATATGAACAATGCTACACTTAGTAACTGATACTGACAGAGAGATACATTTTATTGAAGACCTTAATATTGACTGTTTCTTCTGTACCTGTATCTTGACGAAAAAATTAAATGACCTAGCTATTGTGTGTAATAAATCCCCAAATGTAAATTTACCAGAATTAATATAAATTGTTATGAATGTCTTCAGCATGCATAGATCAGTGTTACTGATTAAGTACTAATTGTGTGGGCAAACGCACTCATAATGTACACATGTAACACATAAAATGTAAAACTCGGTGATCATATTATTGTTGTAGAAGGAAAACTGAGATCCCTAAAGCTGTAATATATTAAAAAGAATGCAATGAAAACTTTTGTCAAAATGCATTCATTGAAGATAGGAAAAAGGTACAGTGGTATATTTTGGAGAGTGAAAAAATGCAGACCAAAAAGCTGAATGAGGATCACAAGGATTACTAAGAACACCAGGGATACAAGGAAGTCACTAAGGGAGTAAGGAGGAAACAAGTAAGCAGACTACAAAAGTACAACATGACAAAGAAGAACAAAGAGGATTGGTGCTATTTATATAGTGGCGCATGGGCTAACAGAAAACAGGTGAGTAATGAGAACAGCTGAAAACAATCAGAAAATCAGGGAGAGCAGGCACAGGAAGTAAAAATACATCCGACATGAAAGAAAATTTAACTTTTTAAAGTAAAATACAGGAAGTAACTAAAGGAAACAGACACAGACAGGAATACAGACACTTAACAACAGCAACAAGAAAACATACTGAATGTGACAAAGAAGACTCACATTGCACATGAAGCCAGAGATGAGAAAACACAGAAAGATGCATCCATAACTAAGAATTGAACTAAGAATTGAAATCCATAACAAGAATTGAAAACTCAGTGTATAAAGAAAAGCAAAAGAGATCAGACTTAGACAACTAAGATAGAAAACAAAGAAGTCAAAGAGAAATAAACAAGACTTCAAAACCTCTAAACACACAACACTAATTTAGAACAACAATTCTATGAAGTAAGCCAGGCACACAGAGAGCAAGAATAACAAAGAATAACCTAGAACCTAAAAAGACTCATACAAACAGAGAAGAGGTGAAATAAATAAAGCACAGAAATATAAACAATACACACAACCTAATTCTCAAAAGAAATAAAGAGCAAAACTCAAAACTAAAAGGAATCATGAATTATCATGTCATAGATCATCCTTTCATTAATGATCATGGACATAAATGATATAGCTTACAATTAGCCCGTCCAGCAAATGCCACACGTGGAAGCAGGAGGTGGTGGCAGTGCCATAAGTTACAGTAAGTTAAACGTACCATATCATTAGACTACAATATGAATCTCACACAAGGTCACTCTGCACACCTGAGTTTTACTTTGGTTGTCATTCACTATTTAGTTATAATAGATACAATAACAACTTGTTTTTGGAAAGATCATAGGTTAAAGTACAGTGATTACAAAGTGTTTCAGTAGGTCCTTTTCTGTGAAAATGCTAGCAACTTTTATATATGGCTCAAAACATGTATGAAACATACCTCCAATGAAATGCACAGCTTTAATTTGTCATAAAAGAAAGTTGACAATTTCTCATGAACTAATACATTAAATTTCATGTTTGGTCTGAGACCCTAAAGGCTATATAGTGTGTTAAAATGTGATGATGTCTTGACTAGATGCATGTATGCCAAAGAGGGAGCGAGACTGGGCTTTTCATATATCCTTTTTTTCCCCCCCAAGTGTAAGCTTTCTGGGAGTGGTGTTCTGTCAAGGCAAGAAAGACAAACAGTGCTTGGCTAGTAAATTCTAAAAATTGATAGCAATTAATTCATACCAAAGTAAACAGAATTGCTCTCCTTTAAGCACAAATGTCAATGTTATAAAGCTGTTATAAAGTTGTCTTATGGCCGCAGCTGGCCATTGTCTCTGAAAGCAAATGTAACAGAGTAACGGAATACATGTACCACCGTTACGTATTTAAAATACAAAATATGAGTAACTGTATTCCGTTATAGTTACCGTTTAAAAAGGTGGTATTTAGAATACAGTTACATTGTTGAAATAAATGGATTTCACGGTGGTATTTTCCTGTTTCATATTGTCGCGGGTCAGGACTGTTTGGGTTTTGTTTGTTCTGTTATTCTGTTGTTCCAGGCGGCAGCGTTACGGTTGCCATGGTTACAGGGTGACTCTCTCTGCGACTGTGTGTTTCCTGGGTGACAGAGCGCCTTTTTGTTGTTGTTGTTGTTGTGCTAAGCTGAATGCTGCAGGCATAGCCCTAAAGAAAGTAGCCTCATGGGCAGTGTAGGCCGTGCTGCAGGGAGAATGGACCGCCATACCCGTTATGTGTCTGTGAGCGCCAGGAGGGAGAAAAAGGAGAGTGGAAAAGTAGGAGTTGACATCGAGCAGAAACGGGAGCTGGAAGCATGTAAATATAATAATAACCACTGCAGCCAAGAAGAGTGCCTGACAAGCCCAGTTGTAAGTAAGCTATTAAGACTCGACTGTACACCGTGTTCGTGTTTTCCTCCGAAACAATAAGTTCCGTTGGAGCAGCCTTTCAAATCCTCTCTCTGTCTCAAACTTGACCCAGACAACAAAGTAAAGCTATTTTTCGGCTAGAGGTCCCTTTACTAAGGTTCGGAGCCGCGGACCTTCAGTAATAGTAATAACTCACACAGCAATAGTACATTCATGTAGTTGTAAAAAGCATGATAATATATTAAGTAATCCAAAGTATTCAGAATACGTTACTCTCATTGAGTAACGTAACGGAATACGTTACAAAATACATTTTGGGGCATGTATTCTGTAATCTGTAGTGGAATACATTTTAAAAGTAACCTTCCCAACACTGTCTGCTTGATGCTATGAGGCACTGGAACCTGTATTGGGCCAGCATTTGGTGAGCATGTATGTATCACCTTAACAATGGCTTTAGCTTGCCAAATTATTTTGTTTTTGTCAAGCTAGGAGGCCATGAGCTTTTTTCTGGTTGTTTGTCCATGGTCATTGTGGATAAATTTGTTGTCTGATAAGAAACCTATGAAAGACCAACGTGGTAGGCAATGTAACCAGCTGTTCTGCTAATATACCACTTTCATTTTTATATGTGTTTTTAATATACATTTTTAAAAGAGGCTGTAGGCTTGTGCTTCTGGGCTGATTAACAGCTTTTAGAGATAACATATCTTCACAGGACAGCCACACTGCAAACATATTTTATAGAACACGATGTATTGTAGATTAACAATATGAAGTAAATGAGCTTAACCTTAAACATCAACAACAGTAACATTAATCCATAAAACACCAATTGTGAACATCTTTCTGAAGAAAAAGAACTTTTACTTTTGATTTTATGTGTAGTGAGGTTTAGATGATGACTATAGAAGCAATATTTTTATGATCCTTCAGCTAGGAAGGACTGCAGAGATGTGAAAATGTCTAGGAAGAGTGCAGCAAGCTGCAGGAGACTGTCAGCATATAAAGGAGAATCGTTGTCTCTGTTTTCCTTTCTGTAAATGTCACTGCTTTTTGACATTATGTGCTAATGCACACTGGCCATTCAGCACATGAAGTTGTCATGTTTTATTCTTCGGTAATTCTTGAAAGGAAATTGTGAAAATGTGCTTGAGCTATGTGATTCACAGTGTATTTAGGATCAGTGCATCACTGCATAGTAAAATATAGGACTTGACCTTGTTTTTCATACTGTTCGAATTGCCATGTAGATACGTAGCTCTTCTTGTCAAATGCAGGGACCATTAAAATATGTGGACATTCAGTAAGACAGAATCTATTATAATTATACCAAATCTGCATGCATGCTGTGTGTTTTTAGCTGTTAGTGCTTATATTTAAGATGCAAATTGTATCCCACAATGTCTTAAGACTCACCTAATGAAGGTCTTAATGCAAGCTTTGATTGCATTTTGGTTGTCATAAAAAGTGATTTGAAAGCTCTGCTGTCTGCATTAAATCTCCATAATGAAGCGAGACAAAAATGCCATGGCCATTAGCACACGGATTGCAATTTTTAATATGTTGAAGTTCATTACGTTGAAGCTCATGTGCAGGAGGAAGATTATTCGGGGGAGACATTGCCATATTTAGTTTAATATCAGCCTACACATCTGCTGTTTACTATAAGTAAATCAAAATGCTGCATGCTACATAGAGTTACATAGATTTAACTCAGTATAGTATGTAACTAGGTATAGTATAGAAAAAAGGATAATCTGATATAGCTGAAGTTCTTTATTAGAAGAAAGATGAAGATGAAAACACACGCACAAGGATGTTGAAAGAACATATTTTCTGTGTCAAGAAAGTCACCTTATTGTGCGACTGCTATACACAGAAAGAAACTGGACTGCAGGTGCATGCTGTAAAAGCTTCATTTTCAATTTAAACTTTTCTGTCAAGTTTCCTTTTTCATCCCTGAGCAGCAGCTGCAAATATAAAGCAGCAACACCAGCTGACCCTGTGGGTCTTGCTTCTTGACAGTGCTCTCTGTTTGTCTCTGTGTTATGCTATAAATACGAGATAAGGGCCATGGCAGATCCCATATGTAGTGTGTTAATTGAGACCTAGCCTTAGTGACCCTGGTGTATGCCCAAGCCCTCCACACTACCGCCTATCACTCATGCTAGGTAATTGGTAGCAGAGCAGCAGCAGAGAACTAACTCAAGGGCCATGACTGACAGCAAATTGTTGAAGAGACTCTTGTGGACAAATGATGTGTTGCTTTTAGAGGGAGTTTCATTAAGAAAACTAGAAAGGGATCCAGGTGCTACTTTTGTGATGCATTTTTTAAAAGGTATTTGTTTATCTGCATGCAAAAAACTTCACTAGGCAACATCTAATCACAAAGTACTAAAGAAAATAGTACTCCATTTCGATGCACAACATAACTCTCACGGTGTATGAAAATTAAAAACCGTAGTCTCAGATGCTGCTCTTTTGTAACAGGGAAAGAGATTAATCAAAACCTAAGAGGTAAACACAAGCTCTCTAACAAACAACTCCATCAGAGACAGCTTTATGAGCTTTGTTCAAAATCCCCAACTTGTTTTCTGATTCAGTAGTCTGTAAGTAATTGACACTCACAGTAGTATTCTATGTAATGATGTGAATATTTAAACAAATAATTTGTAATTACAGACGGATGTAGAGTCCTGATGTAGAGTATGTAATTTATGCAGGGTTTTTTTTTAAATTAGATTTTGTATATATCTTATTTTGAACATCTTACGTAATAAAACTTACCAACAGTAAAGCTTATTTTTTGTTTCTCCTTCTCAAAATGTAAAACAACAAGTTTAGCAGTTAAGACACTCAAACAAAGGATGAGCAGCAGTTTGCGGTCCACCATTTTTAAAAAATTTCTTCTGCTAAATCTAATTCTATAAAACAGCTTTAAATGTTAGCCTACTGTCTTTTCTTGCTACCTTTTGTACTATTATGCAATCGGTAAGTTGCCATTTTTTAGTCTTTACTGCTGATGCACATCAACGATACATGGTCACAATGCACCAAATTACAGAAATGGTAGGATCACACATAAACATTGTTCATTGTGTAGCATAGTTACATCTGCAGGAGTACCTCTTCATTGTGATTACATTGTTAGTCCAATTTTGGTTCAACCTATACAGTTGAACTTCATGGTTTTATTCCTAGCTGGCAGCTCTTAGAGGGCTATGCCTATATAGACTCTGTTACAGTATGTGTTTTAGCCTTATATTGACTGGGACAGCTAAACATTCGCAGCAAAGGGGCTTTCCACAGTGAAAAGAGTGGCAGAGCTATGTAGGCTGCAGTATTACAGAAACATATTTCTTGAACATTAATGCATCTGAAGTGCTACAAGGAAAAATAAAACTATGTACCCGTAAATGAGCCCTATGAGGACATTTTAAGGTGAAGGTTAGGGTTATGTTTAAACAAATAAAAACAATCAACAATGACTTGCTGAATATGTTTCCAGATAAGTCTTTGTTCATGTTTAAACAGCATAAAACAATAAATACAGGTGACGTGAATGTTGCTAGTTAACATAATACAATGCAATTATTTTTCTTTTAAAAGGTACTGGATAAAGCAAATACGGAACAGTATAAATAAGTATATTTCTCAGTAGATGGGATTGGCTTTTGATATCCAGACATTTTAAGTAATACTTATTGTTAGTATTGTTTCAAAATGTCTGTGTATGAAGCTGTGCATGTCTCACACACAAAATCAAACATTTACAAAATTAGATATGAAAAAAAAAAACATTCTGCCAGCATAACAGACAGCCTCCATACTCAATTGCATCCAATAATCATTGATCAATAGTTAATATCTTCCCTGTAGATCTCTACTCTCAATTGAGCATAGTGGATTTTTTTCTACATTCAATTAGCATGACCCCCAGAAGAATATGCTCTCCACTGTGACTGTGCTCAGTTCCATCCTTCCTGAATGCCATTTCCACCCATGGAAAAGGTGACACAATGAACAGCCGCAGGTATTTTTTCACCCGTCCTGAAAGAGGGGTGATGGTGGAGGGGGCTGTGAGTGTATCTTTGTATGTGTGCAGTGTGGAAATGGGGGTGCAATATCCCCAGGGGAGGGCAGCACAAATCCAAGGGAACAAAAACGCATCCATATTTGGCAGGGGGCTTTTGTCTCCCCTGACAGCTGAGTGTACCAAGGGGGGCCCGCAATAATGAATTGGATTAAACGCGAGAGTAAGAAAGCATTGCTCCTCAAAGGCCAGGGTAGGGGGGAGAGAGGTGTGCAGTTGCAAAAGGTTTTGAAGGTGGATCAAAGATACGTTTTTAAAAAGTTGGCTCACTAGAGGAGATTAGTGATATTAAAAAAAAATTTCCTATTTTTATGCTTGCTAAACGAGCTCTCTGGAAAATGATTGCTTTCCAAAAGCAGTCAGCACTTCCCTTGTTGTTTCTTTTAGAGAAATGAGCAGAAAGGAATGAAAATCTCTCTCTAATGAGCAAAGATGAGCTCGGTACAGCAGTAAATCATACATATATGAACTGTGTAAATCACAGTCACACATAGCCCTCTAAACTGATTAAAACACCTGATGCCACACAGTATAGTGCCCAGCTAATTTAATCAGCATTTCTACTCATTCTATATTCCATTACTCTACACTCTTCCAACATGACCTTAAACCTCAGCAGATTCCTTTTATTGCCGCACTTTAATGTATAAATCTTCCAAAGAGAGAACTGCAGAGATTTTAATTTGCATTTTATTGAGCCTTAGATTGTTCTGGGATAATGATGAGATGTGGGGGCAGTGTTAATGCTGTAAATGTTGACCATCACCATACATTCTCTTTGTCTTCGCTGTGTAGTGTAATTGCTTTTAGATATCCAAAGCTTGGCTAAAATACAAGGCAGGTTGACCTCACTGACAAACGAAGAACACTCAGATATAAATAAAATGAATTTAGATGCAAACTCACATTACTGCAAGTGATTAATAATGCCCATGTTACAGGTACTTCCAATAACGTTTGAATCACATCATTTGTCAAAGTAATATAACAGTCAACATACCAGTAGGTTAGCTCTCTTTATGAGGCATGTAGATGAGTGAATAAATTCTTAGAAAAAATAACTGATAACTGTTATTTTAGCAGTAACTTACCTATATCAAATAGTTTCCCTTTTGAATGATAGTTCATGCCATTCATACTCAGTTTGCATTTACAGCATTATTATTATTTTTTTATCTATGTGCCAAATTTCTAAATGCAACGTGTGAGCTGACCAATAATTTTCGTCATGTTATTGTCAACATCTTTTTTTTTCTGATGATAACTAAACAAAACCTAACGCACAATGACAAAAATGACGATGAAGATATTCTGGAGAGACGAGATCCAAGTTTTGCAGTAAGGTTAGATTTGATCTGCCCCTGGTAAATGGTACAGCTTTTTGGGGGGAAATGGTAGAGCCAGCACCCATGCTCCCTGCTTGAGAGGAAGTCACATTTTTTATGTCATTTTTGAACGTTTTTGATGTAAAGTGTCTGGAGCAACTCTCACGGGTAAAAACATGACAAACTTGTAAATATTCTATTTTAGTCTTTAGATTTAGTCGTCTTTAATCTAGGAATGAAAGAATTACTTAGATTAAGATTAAAACTAACTGACATTTTAGTCAAAACTCTAAGACTAAAACTACATTTGAATTTGTAGGGAAAATTAACACAGCTGTCAAGACACTGGATTGCTCCTTCTTTCTTTTCTTCTAAGGAAGCAAACATACATGTGCATAGGTCGCACCTGCAAACTTGGGGTAACTTTATTACCCCTGTCAGCACAGACTTCTTACATTACTAATTTACTGTCTGCTATTGGTTCTCCATCTCTCAATCGACTACTAGTTGCCCAGTTAAACTTTACTACTAATAAGCCTGATGTAAAAAAATAAAATAAATTAAATTAAATTAAAAAAGGACCAAGGTGGAACCACCTTCACAGAGAATAAAAGAAAATCCAGCCACCATCCAAAAGTCTAGTGATTTTCCATACTTTAATGTTCTTTGATATACTATTACATTCTGGTGATGGTGTTTTGCAGCTATTTGAAATATATAGCTGTGATGTGTGAGCTCTGGTAGATTATCTCTGTGCAGAGGCTGTAATCAGGTGACCCATTGCTGTTTGTGGATTTATGCAGCTCAGTTTAACAACATGTAAGCAGATGTTTCATGAGCTATCTTGGCTGGTTTCCATTTCCTACACTAACAGTATATTGTATATTGCCTTTATACTAGACTGTATACAGTTGGTAATTCAGTGAATTAGCATCTAAGCATCATCACAAATAAATGCAAATTAGTTTTCTACACTCAATGTAACCAAACGCTCACCATAAGAACCACAGTAACTGTCTAGTGCACCAGTCCAACACAGCATAACTGTAAACTCACAGCAGTATGGCAGCTAACTTTTTCTCTCCATGGAAATACAGCAGCTGGATTTAACAGCTGCAATAAAATACACACAAACAGTTTGGTTGTTTGCTGTTATTTGTTGAACTAATAGAAATATTGCATTTGAAATGAGCTGACAGTTAAATGCTACTTCCTTTATGCTCGCTCCTATTCAGTTGCACTAGCTTAATGCTAAAGTAGGTTTTAAAAATGCAGGTAGTAAAAGTAAAAAGTTGTCAGAAAAATAAATCCCCAAGAAAAGTACAGATACGTAAACATTTTATTTAAGTACACTAATGAACGTTACTTCCCACCTCTGTGTGAGGTTTGCATGTACTTCTTGTCCCTGTGTGAGCTTTCCATAGGTGTTCATTTTTCCTTCCACTGTTTAGGAGTAGGTTATTTGGTGATTCGAAACTGATGGTGTGAGCGTGGATGGTTGTATGTCTCTGTGTTAGCCTTGTCCATGTCTGTCCACGATGACCTGTGCTGCATGCCCAGCGTTTGACTGGATTCATGATAAGCAGTCCTTAATGTTTAGATCTCCAAGTTGCTATTTCTTCTTTACTTGCACTTGCAATATATATCATATTTTGGTCAAAAATACACACATGGGTTATCAAAGTTGATATTAGAAAGACAAATGACTCTAAACACAAGTTTCAAGTTTTCACTGAAAAAGTATCGCAACAGAAACTTTGTCTAAATGAAATTACTGCCTAATGTTTCCTGCAATGAATCATCTTATTTTATTGAAGCTGCTTCTCATATTGTACTAGAATGAATGGCAGCTAACAACCTCTTGTGCAAGGAGGAAACAACTGCTGAGTTACAATATAAGTGATTGGCACTAACATAAAAAAGCACTCGCTTCACTTTTTATTGCTATCCATCACTTTGTCAGCCAAATGTCACATATATTAAATGCTGGTAAAAACAATAAGACGCCAATGTTTTCTGAAACTGAGTAGAAGAGACAGAGTGCTTCAACAGAACCCGGAACCACCAACCCCAATAATATTACTATATTACAGGCTCATTCACAGTAAAAGGTGCTCTGCAGATTTATTCAAGTTATATAATGACAACAAAACAGAAATATGTTGCAGGCATTTTATGCTGTTGATTTAAGAAGTATAACCTGCAGGTGTGACTATACTGCTCTAAAGAACACTATGAATCCATCAGTGTCTGCATTCACAAAGTGACAAAAATAACCTGTTAAGCTCGTGGCCTTCTAAGTTTTGTTAGTCTGCTCATATTCAGTCATCTCAGTCTGTGCTGAGGGGTGAAATGGATCATAACTGCATATTAAACAACGTTAACTTCATACAATCTCTCATTTAGCATTTCTTTTATTAGTATTTGTGAAAACAGGAAACATGTTCCCCATGGGTTACTCCCACTTCAGTGGCTGCTAAAATGCACAATCTAAATAAAAAAAAAATAACATGCCCATATAGTGTTTTTTTTTTTTAATTTATATAAGCTCCAAGACATGCATGAAAGATTATATGCAGTTAATATTTCAGGGCATACTTGACTAAAACATGGCTTCAGACCGCTGGGTTTGTCATGTAGTCAAACCAAAGGGTCATCTTATGTCTTATGTTTGAAAAGAATTACATTATTTTTTAAAGAGATAGGTGAACCTGTACTTGTTGCTCTTCTTCCTCAGGACAGTTGCAAGTGTTTTTGCAACTTCTTTCATGTCAGTATGCTTCTGTTGTTAGCCAGAAGAATTCAGAAACGACTGTTTCATGTAACAGCTAGTGCTCCACCTAAAAAGATAAATGCTCATACACATCTTTGAACTTGGAGCATGATGTTTACATGCACAAAAATGAGATACTTCAAAAGCCCAAGATCCTCCAAAAATGGTTACGCTCATATCATGCTACCTGGTGCGGCTCTAACATCGCTAGTCTTAACGGCTGTATGATTAGAGCAAAATGTCTGTTCAACGTGTCTGTTTGTAACTGAAAAGACCTCTTTGTTCAAGTTCATTGGAAGTAATACCAGAAATGACACACTCAAGGCCTCCCTTGACACAGTTAAACTACACTGGAATTGCATGATATTACCCTCAGGCTGCAGCGCTCTTGAGAGCCCCGAGGGGAGCACCTGTCCTCTGTGAATTTTAAAGGTCGTGGCAGTTTTACTCTCTCCCCTTGTCTCTCTCTTATGGCTGAGAAAAGAACATGAGCTCATGGCCTATTGAGAATATTTTGTTCTATCTCCGAGCCCCTATAGTGCATTTCCAAAGCTGCCCTTGGAAATGTGTTGAAAGGCAGCTCACAGCATGGCAAAACACACAACACGTTCTTGTTGATGCCCTTGGTGCCTCTCAATATGCACACCACAGATAATGGCATTCACTGCACAGTTGGTACGGACTTTCTTGCCCATCCTTTGAATGGGTACACTGGCTCATGCTGTTCTTTGTCTTATACTCTCTTGATAAACAATGAGAGCTGCACTGACGCCACCGACAACATGGATCAAATCTAGACACCAGAATCCCCAGGGAGAATGGGCCTGTGTCTCTCTTAAGCAACAATATCATGAACACACACACACACACACACACACACACACACACACACACATATATATATATATATATATATATATAGCAGTGCAGGGACATGCAGGAGACAGTTCGAATAGACTGAAGTTACATTGCCAGAGATAACAAGGTCTCCTTAAGCCTTGCTGTATCTCAACGGAGGAAGCAAGATATCTTCCCAGTTTGTTGACAGTCAGGTGAAGTGATCGTTTTCAGTGAGCTAGCAAACAGATGGTGTCACACCAGGGAAACACTGTTGCACTGTGGAGAAATCTGCTTCCTAGTTTTGTTTATTTCCATTTATCTGAATCAAATAAGCAGTAAACAGAACACGAATAGAGTGAAAATGGGAGAACGGGTGGTTTAATCTGCTGGGATATGTACTCTTGTTTGCTGTTTCAGCTCGTGACTGATTGTAATGTGATCCTGCAGCTATGACTTCATGGGTTTTGTAGAATAGTATGAGTAAAAGTGGAGTGCATGATTATTCTGACAGTGTAAATATATTTCATGAAAGATAAAATGAAATGGAAAGTCTGCCTTTCGATTTCTAGCTCCCGTATCCTTGAGCAAGATACTGAACCCCAAGTTGCCCCTGAGGCATCCATGAGAGTGTCAATGTTAGGTAAAGCACTCAGGCATAGAAAAAGGTAATTGTGTGAATATGGCTTGTTGTAAGAAAGTTCATTGAGAGCTCAAATTGAGTAGAAAAAGCACTATAATTGCAGTGTTTACAATCTCAGAAATTGGATTGATGTTGAAGTTGACATTTCTATATATCTCATTCTTGTGAGTTGGGCAAAATTGCATCCAACTTGCAAAAGTTAATATATAATAATGCTCTATGAACTCTTGCATGCTACATGTATATAACACTGCTTGAGAGACCTTTTTCACTCTGTAATGTTTTCAGGAGTCACTAGCTATAGCCGAAACAATAAACTGTATTGTTTATGCATTCGTACTGGTATCACTGCGGCTTCGCAGCAAGTAGGTCCTGGGGTTGCATCTACTGTATGACTGGGGCCTCTTTATGCTGAGTTTCCATGTTTTCCTTGTGCCTGCATGGGTTCTCTTTGAGTACTCTGTCTTCCTCCCACAGTCTAAAGACATACTTGTTAGATTAATTTGTGATTTTAAATTGGGTGTAGGTGTGAATGTGAATGATTATCTGTCTCTGTATTTGCCCTGTGAAAGACTCACTCCAGGGTGTACCCCTCCTCTTTGACAGCCAGGATAGGCACCAGCCTCCCCACGACCCTGAATTAGATAAGTGGAAGAAAATGGATGGATAGATGGTTTCACCATTTGGGGGAGGCATTAAAAAAGTCAACCCTGATGGAAGCTTTTGGAGCATAATTATTTTGGCTCCATAATGGCCTTCATGGATAGCCTAGATACACATTGTTATACTTTTCCTTATCTGGAAAGTAGATGTAGGAGGGTTATATGAAACTCTGTGTGAGATAACGACTTCAGAATTAACCAGAATTGATCAGAAATGACCATATATGCTGTAACATTTTTTGTCCATCTGTTCTCCTTGATACCAAGTAATAAGTGTATCTATATTTTATATTTTTTCAGTATGTCTACTAAGCAATAATTTCAGCATGTGGGTAATCCTTGTCCCACCATAATTTCAAAAACAGACACTTGGCAGAATTGGGATTTGTATGGATAGCTTTAAGTTTCTAACAACAAGCATAAACAAAGGTAAACATAACATCAAATAATAGCTATCAGATACCGTGAATCATTTTGCATCATATGGTCATGCATTTTTTCATGTCTGCATGCCATATCACATCATGTAGGTACAATCACAGGTAGTGTGTAGTAGAGCAGGGCGATATGACCAAAAATATTTATCACGATATACATTTGAAAATTTGCGATAACGATATAACTGACGATATAATTGACACTAGACAAAATACTTTACAACTCCACAACTTTATTAGTGCAAAAAAACCCCATCAATGTATTTTCACTTAAACAAGCAGCTGTTTTTTATGTCCATTAAAGTTATATAAAAACGTAACAGTGCAAATTCCTTGCCGACAGTTTAACCAAAAGGCATTTCCAGTGGAAATTGGCCGACATATCCTCAGCATAACCATGTATAATATCCACAAAACTTAAAAAGAGGTTACACAATACGGTAATATTATGTTGAAGCACAGTACGTATCACTCCGCGAGGCTCCTGCCTATGATAGCCGTAAAGCTCCGACAATCCTTCAAGCGGTGCGGCTTCGTAGCTTAGCAAAGTCGTACTAAAACATTTGACAGATTTTCGAGCGCCGTGTACCACATAAAATCATTTCGAGGTCAGTAAACACAACCAGAATTCATACATAAGGCATACGGGCAGTGTTGGGCAAGTTACTTTGAAAAAGTAATTAATTGTAGTTACTAGTTACTTCTTCAAAAAACTGAGTTACAATATTCTAAAAGTAATTAATTACTTGAAAAGTAACTACTTAAAAAAAACAGCGTTTAACCCTCTGGGGTCCAGGGTATAATTGGCCATTTTTAACTACTTTTGATTTTCCCTCCACATTTTACCTTTAAAAACTATTTACTTTGCCTTGTTTGGTATCATCCTTTTCAGCACAACCTCACGTGTCTGAATTTACAGTTATGTTTTCATTTTGACATACTGTATTAACACAACTGATCTAAAATCAGAAAAAAAACATAAAATCAGAGTAGAAAAAAGTTATATTTTTTACTGTAACAACCACGAACATGTTTATGAATCATATTTCATAACTTTAAATGCAAATATAAATTGTCAATTTTAAAACCCTATGCACAAGTTTTGCAAACAACAAAGTTATTTGCATCCATTTACCTTTTACCTTGATTTTTTAAATAACCATTTCAAACTATTTACAGAACAATCAGCTGTTCTTTATTCAATAAGATGCCACACAAATGTCTGTCCAAAAAAATAATTTCTGTCCACTATATAGGAGAACATCACAGTCTGATACCTGCAGGTCTGACAGCAGCAGGTGTATCACTTCTTTTTCTACCTGGAGACAGCAGTCGCCTCATTGTTCTGACACACAACACAAAACTATCCACAACACTACACACTAACTACACAAGACAACACATTAAATACACACTCCAAACACGCTAAACGTCACAAATCTCTCACATCTCAAAACTCGCTCTCTCTCTTTTTCTGCTCTCTCTCTCTCTCTCACCGTCACTTCTAAAACTTCCCCTGTTTTTTTGTTTGTTTGTTTGTTTTTCGTCATAAGCAGAGAGCGCTTGCTAGCGCTGTCCTTAGACAGTAAACGTGACGAAACTATTGAGGAAAAAACGCCGCATATATATTGTTTATCATGACTCTGGCTTTACGTGGCCTATCAACACAATTTAAAAACTTGTGTATATCACCTTGTTGCTTTGTCTTGAAGTGATCATGTGATTGGCTTACCACGACTACTTTATTCTTCCTCAGTCAAACAGCAGCACTCATGCGATTGTTTTGCCCCCTTAGCTCCAGGTGTTGTGCTAGACAGTGATCGTGATTACTGTCCGCGGGAGCGCGCGCAGCTGCTTAAAGCTGTAGTGCACAGATTACTTGCGTAGTCAGCTAATTCCGTGCAACTGATATAAAATGCGGTAAGCTGAACACAGCTTCTGTTTGTTGAAATATAGTAACGGACCGCATTTTCTTGTTAGTAACTGTAACGGCGTTGTAACGATAGGAATAGTAATTAGTTAGATTACTCGTTACTGAAAAAGTAATGCCGTTAGTAACGCTGTTACCCATCACTGCATACGGGATTATAAGGGGCACTGCCGACTTTCAGAAAAATCAAAGGATTGATTTTAAGTGTGCCGTGTTTTCCAAAAAACACAGTAATAACGACGGCCCGCTAGCATGCTCTACCAAAAATAGTGCTTTGTTGTGTATCTGACGGACAAAAGCTAAACCAGTTCCACACCACTGAAGTTGCAGCATTTTTACAAACCAATTCTGGTTCATCCGTTTCATTCAACAAACCGCTTTCGCCCTTCTTATTCTCCGCCATGTGCGTACGAAAACAAAGGCAGTGCGCATGCGCGTTTTAACCATATTCTATCGCGATATTTCATTTTCTTATCGTTGCCCAACATTATACCGGTATTACCGTGAACGGTATGATATGGCCCAGCCCTATTGTGTAGTGTTGAGTGTAGTCTTAATAAGTTCAATTAGTTTTTGAGTCATGAGTTGGAAGATTCAGATTAGCATTTTGTTGCATTAACATTGTTTTGAAATATATGCCGCTTTAAACTAATCAGTACCTGGCTTGACAATATATTGTGTTGTGTTGGCCATAGGTAATTCACTGAGGTGGTGTTGATTGTTTTGCCTCACCTTGAGGAAAAGAAGTTGTTAAGTTTATTTAGTCTTTTTGGGACTAATACACTAATCTATTTTTTTAGGATTGTTTGTAATGCACAAAAAGCTGCTAAAATCTGTCAACTTGAATATGTACTTTGTACTTTTTGTTGTTATAATGTACTTTTGAATAATTAAGTATTTCAAATCAGTGTTATTTGTTTAGCATCAAATCACAACAACAGTCACCTCAAGGTGCTTTATATTAGCATCATAGGCCTATTGCAGCATAACTAAATGAGATTCAGGCTCACCTGATCCAACCCTAACTATATGCTTTGACAAAAGAAAAGTTTTAAGGCCAATCTTAAATGTAGAGAGGGTTTCTGTTTTCCCCAATCCAAACTGGGGTCTGAAAGCTGAAGGCTCTACCTCCCATTTTACCTTTAATTGTTCTAGGAACCACAAATAAACCAGCAGCCTGAGAGAGAAGTTCTCTATTATAAGTGTAATAAGGTACTATGAAGTGGGGTCTGATTATTCAAGACCTTGCGTGTGATTAGCAGTCTTGGGTAAGTTACTTTAAATTAGTAACTTAGTTACATTACTAGTTACTTCTATCAAAAATAACTCAGTTACTTCAAGTTACTCATTACTTTCAAAGTAACTAGTTACTAGGGAAAGTAACTTTGGTTTTACTCAAAATTCTCTTGTTAATGTGTTGCTTCCGTAACTGGATACCCAGCAAGATTGCCAGTCTTCTAGCTTGCTTACTTGCCACAAGTGCACTGTGCCACCTACCAATAGGAAGGAAAAAATAATGTGCATATTTCCACGAGAGAAATCCCACGCCTGGACCGTCGTTGACCGCCGCCATGATTCTGGCCTACGTCACAGCGTCATGTGCGCTTTTTACATCCAACACGAAAACTGCAGTCGTGGTGCTTTCGATTGTACTCAGAACTCGTAAATTCTGCCTTCCGAATAGGAAGATGTAGGTAACACCAGACTGCAGATGAGCTGCATCAGTAACATCATAGCACCCACCCAGCTGTATAGAAACTCCGTCATGCTAGCTAGTATGCAGTACAAAAAAGTCAGCACAACGAAAATAAACTCCACCTAAACTTGGTTTATATCTGACCCAGATAGACTGCAGGTTATAACTTCTTACCTGAAGTTCAGTTCACCTGACACTCGGACCGGCGGCCGCCTCGGGTCTCGGCTCCTCCTCCCCTTTCTCTCATCCACCTGCTGGCCTCCACCACTTGCTAATGTTACTGAATCTGTGGAAGCTCCACGATAGCCACCACATGAAGTAACAAATAACGACCCTATCTAAATCCCAGTAACGGTTAACGCGTTCCTGATTTTGGCATAATAACTAGTTACCGTGCTCGTTACCACAATAATAACGTAGTTATTGTAACGTGTTACTTAATAACGCGTTAGTCCCAACACTGGTGATTACAAAGATTTTAAATTTGATTCTTGATTTAACAGGGGGCCAATGAAGAGAAGGCAGTATGGGAGAAAAATGCTCAGAATAAACAACTAATTAAAAAAAAGTCATTAGTGATGTGATGATATGTAATGCCATCTACATCTGCATCACAGGAGAACATTTTTTGACCCATAGTACTGGCCAAATTGGAATTAAAGCAGACCCTTAAGCATACACAATACTAGCTAAAAGTAGAAGAGTGCATTCTTAACAGTTTAAGCAGCGTTCACATTTCTGTTTTTCATCCTATGAACACAGCCACATTTGCAGCAACAGCCTGGAGGAACAGCTCTACTGGGAGGGAGTCATAAACACACAAAGCGCACACATGATGACTTGAACACTTTGATGGTACTTTTTTTCCTTGTGTTTTTAAAGTAGCATTAAGCAAGATGTACTCAAAGTAAACCCTGATTTAATGGAGAGTCAGGAAAATAAATCTACATTAAATGTGTTCTCCCCACCTTAAATTTAGATTTTATTTACTGTATACATATTGTTTGGAAATGATGTTACAAGGTGTTTGATGCAGCATGTGAATAATCTGAGGATGCTGCAGATGTTATGAAGAAAGTAAGAAATTAAAGTTTATTTCTAAATTGTTTTCACTGACATGTAGTCACAATTTGAATTTGTAGTCAGTATTAAGTATTCTGATTCTCATTCTGAATGCTCTATACAAGAAACTATAATAAGATACAGTCAATAAAAACTACTGTAGGGATGATAATGATAAAAATATAATAGAAAATTATAGTAAGTAAACAAAATAAAAGAAAATAATTAAACAAAAAATAATAATTTCAACAGAAAACCTTGTTAAGCAAGAAAGTCATCAACTGCTTTTTAAAGGAGTCCACAGAGTAGATGTAGATGGAGTAGGAGATTATTCCAAACAGAAGTCTCTGTCCCCCGGAGTCTTTAATCTTGTGTGAGGAACAACTAACAAATTCTAAGCATGTGATTGAAGAATGTAAGCAGTAGTGTGTTTAAGAGAAAGTTAAGATAAATAGTCTGGCCGTCGCCCATTTAGTGCTCTAAATCTAAGTCCAAGAGTTTGAAAATCTACTGAGAGCCAGTGTAGAGTATAAAGTAGGTGTAATGTGAGCTCACTTAGTAGAAGCTTAGCCGTGGTCGGCTACATTTTGTATCGATTATATGTACCGTATCAATGCCAGTAAATAGGGCTTTACCGTTATCTGTGTTTAGTGATACAAATGTATGAAAAAAATGTCTCCAGTTCAGCTGAAGAAATCATAGTTCACAATTTAGAAATGTTCCTTAAATGAAAGTAATTGATTTCATATGCAAGTCAAAGCCCAGAGAAGAAGAAAATATTACACCAAGATTTTTAACAGGACATGGATGAACAAAAGGAATTAATAACATAGTTCAGTGTCTAAAAAACAGTCAATGAACTGTGGTGGACAGCCTGTTGTGGTAGTGAGGTTTCCATCCATTTACTGCTGCTTATCCAATTCAGGGTCAGGGGGGCTGGAGTCTATCCTACCTGTCATAGTGCGAGAGATGGGGTACACCCTTGTCAATCTGTTGCACAGCTGTTTAAAGACCTGTACCGCTGAATGCCATTGGCATAAAAGTGATAACAAATCTTATTAAAAGGAAAGAAAATGGATCCAGGATTGAGCCTAGTAGAACCCTGCAGGTTCGAGAAACAGTAGTAAAGGAGAACATGTTTGGCCTAACAGAGAAACTTCTGTTCAAAACAGAGGTTATCCAGCCTAACACTGAGCCAGAGATACCATTCAAAAACTTAATCAAGTAAAAGATTATGGCAAGCAGCATCAAAGTAAGTTGAACAATCCCCTACATCAGAGGCTAATAAAGATCATTATAGATCTTCAAATGAGCAGTCTCAGCAGAGACCTTCTTTTGAAAATCAGATTGAAAAGGGCCACACATCTGTTTGCATAATGAAGATTTCAATACATTTTTCATATAAATAAATAATTTGCTAATAAATGAACATTTTGAAATAGGTCAATAATAGCCAACAGAACTGGCACCAAGATTTTTTAAGTAAAGTAACCTTGTTTAAAGTAGGAGGGAATACAATTTTGCCTCAGAGAGCTGTTAATAATACACAGCAGAAAAGGACCAGTGCTGGTACAGTCAGACTCCCAAATAGGACAGAAAGATGTAATATCTTTTACAAGGATGATGTGAGTTTCCTCCTGCCTATTATTGTAACTAAGTCATTTAGTGTAATTAGAAAGAATGCAATAAATAACTCAGGGCATTTAGGGCCATCTTCATCAGGGGAGGGACTTTATGGGTTAACCTTATTCACACTGTGAATGAGAAATACATTACAATCATCATCAGAGTGTATTGCACCGTGCTGAGTTGGGGGAAAAACGATGCTGTTGATAGTATCAAATAACACCCTGGGATCATTCTTGTTGTGGTTTATGAGACTGTTGAAAAGATTGTATATAATAAGATCAAGTCTCATTTCACTGTGTCATTATATTATGTGAGAAGTTCTATAAAATATTCTTTATAGACAACCAAACCCGTGGTCTTCCGTGGTCATTCCGATTTTCAACATGAATGTTCAAGGCCAGAAATTGGTGAGCAATAAACGATAGAGAGATATTTAATATTGTAAGGAGTGACCTTATCAAGAATGGCACGGCAGTGTTCATTAAAGGAATTAACAAGGAGCTCAACATTATCATCAGACAATGGGAAATTAAAAAGAGAAGAAATGAAGAAAGTAAGAAATGGCAAAGACACTCACGAAAATGCCTGTGCCTGATACTGAACAGTATTAACAGCACTGAAGTTCAACTTTTTACTATAAATACAACTAATTGTGCAAATTACTTGTATTTTATTAGTGGTCCCCTCATGACAAAGCTTTAGTGGCTGAAAAAAATGTACAAATAAGGAAACTGTCTTAACCACAACCTGTAAGATTAGAAAATCTTTGTTGTTACTGCTGTTATTGGTGAAATTCTGAGGACCCATGTAACATATTTAATTATGTATTAGAGGAGAACACAAAAAACCCTTTTCAATGTAATAGACAGACACTGTTCTTCAGCAAAAGATTAAAACTATTTTGTTCATGCTCGCCTTTGACCTAGACCGGCTCTGTAAAAGAGTTCATCATCTGTAAATGGGGTAAAATTTTTAACATTTGTTTAACATCATAAAAAAGTGTATTTTTTGTTTAAAGCCTAAAATCTGCTAACCTCAACCAAAACCAGTGAAAATTACACTTAAACATGATGCCAAAAGGGACTGTAGTGTCTCTGTCAAAAGTTTGATTTGCACCTTCATCAACCCTCCTAAAGCCTTTTTTAATACATGCAAGTTTTTAAATATAGTATTTCTTTTCAGCAAATTACGTGTTATTTTATGCAGAAAGAAATACAACACTGAATGTTTAGTGGGAAGGCTTGTTGGAAAATTTAGCAGTCTGTATGGCAATCAGCCATTATAGCAGCAAAGTAAACCGTTTAATAACACTCTATTAACAAAAACTGAACATGGCATAAACATTTATGAATAATATGAATAGTTTGTGGGTGTAAAATACATTTCACAGTTGTAAATTTACCGAAGCAGTCATGGTGGGCAGATAATTATGCTAACAAATGCTCTGTAATCATAAAGCATGAAATAAAGTACACTAAATGGAATGTGATTATAACAACAAGGTCGGTTATTAAAATCCTCAAATTTCTACAAAATATGCTTTGCTTGGAGGGTCACTAGGGTGAAACAAGCTTGCCTTCTGTCTCACTCAATAAGCTTTTAGCTATACTGAGCAGCTCCTTTTGTGCCAGATGATCCTACTAAAAATATTCTCTCTTAAAAATAAAACAAGTGCAGCAACACTTTAAAATGAATCCAAGGCCACAAGTAATTTACAGCTAGTCTACATATTTTCTACTAGAATATTCTTATGAGAGTACATCGACACATTTATAAATGTTGCTTAGCTACAGGGTAAGCAGGTTCACATTTAAAGATTCATGGTGAGTGACACTGGCTAAATAGCTGCTGCCTAAATCTGGCTCTCCCAGGATGATTGTTGACTGCAGTTTCATTTAAATATTTATCATATGCATATTGGACCCCTAAGGGCAGCCTTTGAAATTACAAAAGTCAGTTCGTTAATTGCCAAAAATGCCACACAAGCTCAGGGATCTAGATGTACCATTTTATTATTAATGAGCCAGAGAGTGCAGTTTGACATTTATGTTGGGCCTGCAGATGCAAATGAGTCTCTGTATGAGAGTCAAAAAAATGGAAGAGCACGCAGTGCTAATCTGATTTGGAATATAAAGAAAAGACTGTTGGTTTATAGAAGTACAAATTCTTTGTTCAGCCTATTTCCTTCTTAAAGGGACAGCTCTAGTGATGTGTCGGTCGCGAACGAAACGGCTCTTAGAGCCGGATCTTTGACGTGAACGACGTGAGCTGGGTTTTCTTTTTTCTTTCTCTCACCCTCTCTCTCGCACTTTTTTTCCGCTTCACTCCGCACGCGAGCCTTGTGTATGGGTTCAAATGTGGTCATAAATATTTTGTACTTGTAAATCAGTTTTGTACTTGTAAATCAGGATTTGTATGTGTGAAAAGAATTTGTTTGTGTGTAAAAAAGATTTGTATGTGTAAAAAGAATTTGTGTGTGTGTAAAAAAGATTTGTGTGTGGACTTGTGAATCTCTGCAAGTTACAAGTACGAATTTTGACCCTATTTTCTTCCTTTCATCTGATTGGTCAATGTCATGTCAATCACAAATGTAACAATCCAATCAGAGAACAGATGGGTTTGGCTGTCGGAGGGGCGCTTTTTTGAACTGCTAAACTAAACTACATTTGAAAAACAGAAGCAATGTTTATTTCCAAAAATATGGCATGGTTACTAAGAAAACAAAAAACAAACCAAAAATAATCAAAAACAAACAAATATTGTGAGTAGTTTCTTGCAAACTACAGTACATAAGCTAACTGTATTAATATACAAAAAATGGGGGACATCATTAATGCTAACATGCTCCCATGCTGTAGCATTAGCCCCTCTGCACAGTGATGGCACTTCCACAGCAAGGTTTGTGGATCTTTTCAAAATAACCCAGTCATGATTTCTATAAAGAGGCATTGCTGCGAATTTTGGCTTTGAGCACTACAAGTGCTTTTAAGTTCCAATGAATTCAAGAGCAGGCCGGCCTCTGTGAAGGCATTATCTCCAAAACTAGACAACTCAGATCAATGGATAAACAACTACAGTGAAGTGCTCTTTAAATGTTGTAAAGAAGTTAGTATTCACAAAACTTCACAAGTAAATGTGATTCCTTCAGCCTTCCTCCAACCTTAGCTAACTTAAAAAACACATCATATGTAACATAGTTACAGGTTCTTTTGTTTTTGTCTTTTTTTAGGACCAAGCAGAACAGTTCTCTGAGTTTCACTACAAATTCAGACATCAATAGACATCCTAATCCTCTCCTTAGTACCTTATTACCCCTCAGACTCAAACCGAGTCTAATGCCTTAGTGCAGGTAATGTCCAAAATGATGAAATATAGCACAGGCACAGAGCTTAAAAGGTCATTTCTAATGCAGTCTCTAATGGGCTTTCCATATGTTGTTAGCTCCTGCCACCTGAATTCCATCAAGCCAGCTAAATGGGGAAAAGGCAGCCCCCTTCCATAAACATCTGCTATTAGAGTTTAGGCTGCAGAGGGTGGGATTAAAGTCTGCCAGGGTTCCTGACAAGATAACTTGTAAAAGCTTGGCTGAGGGTCAGAGGTAGGTAGCATCAGATGCGATGCATTCTGCCAGTCCAGGAAAGATATATAAATCACCTGGAAAGCTCCTGCTGCCCATTTATATCTGTCCGTGTCTCAGCATTTAGTTTTTTTTTTTTTTTTAACTTTCCTTTTGCAAGCCTGAGAGATTCACACAGATAAATCCTCCACTGTAACTCCCTGGACTTTGCAGCTTACCGAATGGAGGAAATGAGGACAGGGAAGCTGCTGACATAGTGACATTGATAAAGCACTAAGGTCTTAGACCAGTACATTTTAGTAGAGATTGATTATCTAATTAACATCTGGCACAGTAGGGAACTTCACATGTTTGGAGCGGCAATAACAAGATGAAACCGTTTGGTTACACTTTCTATGCACATTATGCCATTCCAAGTCACCAAAAAAAGTACTCTTGGCATGCTAAGGACATTCAGTATTTTTCATGATTTAATTTTTATTATTACTTTAGTGTAACAGATTCACTGACAATTTCAAGGTTTCAGTAGCTGCTGCTTAACAGCAAATTATGTGAAAATGGAAAGCCAGTGAAGAGCTTTGTTGTAGTGGTTATACAAATTCCTTAGTTAATATGAGGTAATAACATAAAATCTGCACTAAAATGAGATTTTGATGGTAGTGAAGCAAATAATCCCAAGAGTTCACATCCATCTTGTTTATTTGTTTACACATTCAGTGTCTGTATTATCAACACACTTTTGTTTTCACTCATTGCTGGTTAACAGCAGGCACCAAAAGAACTGATTATGTTTGGGAGAAGATCATGCTCGGGGGCAGTAGGGCACCTCTTGTTGTCTGAGTAAGTCTGTCCTTTTTATTGTGGTAGGTTAATGTTTGTTGAGGGCGATCGTGGCTCAAGAGTTGGGAGTTCGCCTTGTAATCGGGAGGTTGCTGGTTCAAGCCCCGGCTTGGACAGTCTCAGTCGTTGTGTCCTTGGGCGAGACACTTCACCTGTTGCCTACTGGTGGTGGTCAGAGGGCCCGGTGGCGCCAGTGTCCGGCAGCCTCGCTGTCAGTGCACCCCAGGGTGGCTGTGGCTACAATGTAGCTTGCCATCACCAGTGTGTGAATGGGTGGATGACTGGTTGTGTAAAGCGCTTTGGGGTCCTTAGGGACTAGTAAAGCGCTATACAAATACAGGCCATTTGCCATTTGTTTAGGATTCTCCAAGACAGTAGTCACACGATGTTTCGGGCACATAATTTTAATATATTATGAACAACCACCATATAATACAACTGGTCTGTGAGACCAGTATGGCTGTTATTATATGTGACTTGGTTAACAGAACATAAAAACATGGATATTTCTAAGGGCTATAACCAAATGCTTGTCTAATTTGGAAGGGGAATCACAAGTCCATCTACTGAAGATAGCTGTCTTCTCTAATGTAAACTTTACTCCATCAAAAGCATATTTCTATCTAATTAACAAAAAGAACAGTTGATGCATGCTGTAAAATGGCAAGGGGTATCGTCACACTACCTCATTACCAGCTGCAGCCTACTGGCGTCTGTGCATCTATCGAACTAAAAAAAATGAGATTAAGAGTACTCCTCGTCGTCACTATTCATGGTTGTAATGTCACGTTACACAGGTCATTAAGCTCGTCGGATAATTAATGATTAGGAGAGGACCTCTCTTGTTGAAGTGAATTTGTGTCAACACGATGGCAATAAGCCACGCTATGTCAAGTCAGTCACTGAACAACAGGATTTAAAGTCTATTGTGTTTCACCACGCTTGATGTATGTGAGGGAATTTGCTTTAGATGTTTCTAATGACTCCCTGTGGCGAGTGTCTGTATGCACTTATTGATTTTATGCTGGCTTGCTAAGTATTTCTGTAAAAGCTTTTAATGCTGCTGATGTTTTGATTATCATATTGATTTGATATAAATGTTTGATAAGCAGACAAATGGCAGACAAATTACAACTGATGAGCAATATTCATACCATATTGTCACTGATATACAAAAGCTTTAACTATGATTAATTCCAGAGAGGGTTTTGTGCATTTTCAGTGTTTTGATTTATGTAGTCTAAGTTTTATTTTTATGTTCATGTACACTTAGAAATATGAAGTCGGTGCAGTCTCAGCATAAACCCTGTTTTCATTAGATTTCTTTAGCTCCTGTGATCCTTCACACTGGTTCCAAACACACACATTCTTCCATATGTCTAAAATTAGATATCTGATGAGACGCTGAAAGCAAACTATGTAATATAATCTGATTACTTTTCATTAAATTCTTGCCCTGCAGATTCCAAAGGATGTGGGCTTCAAACTGCAGATTTTCTTACAGTCAACAACAGATTGCACCTGCTTATATTTTAGTATTCAGATTACAGTAATCCTCCTTACATAGAATCTGTTAGCCCTTAACCATTCACCTCTTTCTCTGGGAGCAATTAAAACAAGCTCTTGAAGCTCCGGTCCAACAGGAAGCATTAGGAGACTTATGACTTCAAAGGCTCAGCTCAAAAATACTACAGAGAAATGTGTTTCAGTCAAGGCTCATTCATGAAATAGAGGTTTCCTTTTCTTCACTATTCTTAAGAAAAAAAAGAGAAAAATCCGCATTTTCTTTGTAAAAAAGATTCAACAGCTGGGAGCAAAAAATTCTGAGAAGTGCATGCAAAGGAAGAAAACAGGTCTCTGAGCAGTTATATGTGCATTTGATTTACTCACATATTCCTTAACAGACTATTCCTAAACTTATGGGTGACATGCAATTTCATCTAACAACGGGCTGTGAATTTTTATGAGCCAGTAAATGTTTTTCATTCCTAAAGCCACGAGAACATACTTTTTTCCTCCTTTCCTAAGTGCTCATAAATGATCATTCTGCATTTATTATGAGATGCAAAACTGCATTTTACACTGATGTCTTTTTTTAATCCCTTAGTTATAAGGGATAAAAAAGTTATAGTTGTGATTGTTAAATTTAAATGTCTTTGTTTATATCCTTTTTATGTGTGTAGCTGACTATCAGCCAGATGCTTCAAGTTGAAGAGTAGGAATATTTCCCATTTACCTAACCACTTAAAGAGCTTATACGTCCCCTATGAAGCTCTGTTTAGTAGGATGGTGCTGTTTGAATGGTTATTATTTTAAGGTTGCCTGTATGTGTCCTGCTTATCCATTTGGTATCCATTTTGGAAACAGCCCAGAGACATAATGAAATCTCTTCTACTCCTAATGTATCAGTGACGAGCGTTTCATGTGCACCTAGTAATGATATATTTGCGTTACTGCTGGCAAAAACAGCTTATTGTGTACGAAACCAGCCCTAAGCCGGATTGTTTTTCCATGCATTCTTATAAAATCACATATGGTTGTGAATAAAGTCAGTCTCTCAATCCATCTCAAAGCCTTAATAAATGAAAAATGTCCTTTTTTTGGTCCTTTGATTTATTGTGCACTTTCTAGAGAAGAAATGGACATTCTCTTTGTGAGCATCACCTCTCACGAAGTCACTTCACTCTAAGCTTTCAAGCCACTTGAGACATGCTGCTACTGATTAGGCTAATTGCTTGTCCCTCCTTCACACACCCCACCCATACCCAGTCCTTCCCCACCCCCACCCTAAATTGCCTTCCACCTTCCCAAAATTCAGCTGTGCCTGGATCATCCATTTGTCTTTGTGTAATGAAATCCCAAGGGCTCCACAAACAGTGGCACCCCATCGCAGAAGCTATTAAATACAGACACGCAGGTTTCTCATGCACTCTTATCACTGGCCTTGTTTATCCCAGACTGCTCCCACTCTACAGCCTAAGGTAATAACTCTAAATCAATGAGACGAGCAGAGGGAATTCGCTGTGAAAGGGTAGAGTGGGGCTGAAAAATCTGTAGACAAAAAAAGGTGCAATTGTGTGGCAGCCTGGTGCAGTTCAGTTGCCTATATTTGTCCTGCTTATCTGTTTGGTAATTTTTTATTCCACTGTTGCACAGTATAGTAAAGGATGTTTTGATTTAGAGCACAATATGAAACTCTACAAGCGCAGTTTAGGAACATACTTTTTTAACCTAACCTTTCTGGCACGGGGGGTAAAATTGTTGTTTCACCGAACCTAAATCTTTCAGTTATTACAGTATTGAACCAACAATAACTGAGTTTTTGGTCACTTGAGGAAAGTAAAAAGTCACGAACACAACAAAGACATCACCTTTTACTCTCTGGTGAAGCAGTTGTTTAATTTCCTTCTTATTCCCAAGAGTAAAATAAGCTACTGGGGTGTCTCAGTTACATATAATGAGTCCTTTGGTGGTGATGTGTGATGCAGTGGTTTAAGTGGGATTTGGCAGGCTGGGGAACACACACTGATATAGCAGTGTGCTGGGGAAATGAGTCACTTAGAAAAAAGCCACAAAATTTCATTTCTTTTCTGAGCCAGTGCAAGTCAATTACTGTAAACTGCACCACATACTGCCAAAGACCTAATTTAGCCTGCACTTACTGCCCTGTATAAACTTTGAATAACATGCAATTGTCATTTAATTTGTAGGCATTTCTCAATATGAAATAACCATCTTCCCCAACACATCATGTGCAGAGTCACTGTCTGATTAATAAATGTAGCTTTAATTTGAAGATTACATATTTGTTTTAAATTCCTATTTAAGAAAATGTAATCCCCTGTCTTCTATTTCTTACATCTTGCTTCTGATCAACTGTTTTTCCCCTTTGAAAATACAGCAGCTGTACTAGCAATACACACTGTGTGCCTAACTGCACATGAACAACTTGTGTGGGTGTACATTTGTTGAGGGTGTATATTTGTTGTGCTGTTTGAAAACAGAATTTGAAATTACATGCTACAAAAAAGTTACCCTGTTTATGCTTGGCCCTCTTTAGTAGAGCTAGCGAGAAATACCATGGCCACAATTTTATTGACATCGGCGTGCATGGTATGACAGGGGTGAGAAGGAAAAAGGGACATGTGCATGTGGGACCATGCATTGATTTTACAGTCTCTGAGGCATCATCTAGTAGGACTGCCAGGCAATAGCACATGACAAATGTACTTGTTTGACAGTAATTTGCCTCTAAGATTTCACTACTCATTAACTGATGGTACTGGATTACAGCTCTGGATTTTTTTGGGACAACTTTAACCTCTAACTGCATCACCCAACTTGTCATTTTTCAACACAATTGGTGCAAAGAGCAAGTTTATTTTAACCCAAACATCATCTTTAAATTCCTGAACCAAACCAAAGAAGCCTTTTCTACCTGGACCTAAGCCTAAACAGAGGGTGTAAGAGAAAGTAAAAATCAAAACACAGAGTGGGAGAAACGGCAAAACTGCCAGCCTTTTTACAAAATCATTGTAAGTCTCAGCATTATTTTTTCTGGGTACCCAGTATTACCAAAATGCACTGACACCAGAAAACACAGCAAGGGTAATGATGACAACATTACCATTGGTCTGTCCCCCTTTTTTTTAAACTGTGGTTCTACCATCTATTCACTTAATTACCTAACTTTAAATTCTTCACAGTGACTGTCTGCTTTTTGTGCTTTTTCCTCAGCTGCCTTCCAATGAAGACATCAGAAGACAGCTTTATTCATTTATTTTTTCCATTATGAAGTTTACATTGTGGGATTTATAACCAACATGGTGTTCTTAGTATAGATAGAGTATGACATGCCCCGGTCAGCTGTGCAAAACTGATGTTAGTACTAAATCCTATATCAAGACATGCCCCTAAAAGGCAGCCAACCCATACAAAGGTGTTTTTCTGCAAATGTGTTAGTAACATAGTTATGCAGCTGCAGTGTGATTATAATTATGTAACTTCTTGAACTTTGATGAAAGTCCAATTGAAGTCAAAAAGGACAATCTGATCTCTCCCTGATTTTATTAATGATGCATATGTGTCCTTGAGAAGCAGTTAGCCTGTTTCCTCTGTAAGTAATATATATCCCTGATTAGATTAGAACAATAATGATTATAATGGACTGCCCTCACTTTGCTAATTACTTGAGCCATTAATATGCGATATTAAACTCACACAATCAGCAGAAGGGGCCAGGCAGAAAATACTAACTGGATTTGTAAAATCCATCACTGCTGTTTTTATTCTAGGGAAGCACAAAAGATTGGATTCACTTCATCAAGTCAGATGCATTACTCTCCACACAAACAAGATAATGTGAGGCAGAGGATTAATACAGTCATAACGTGCAGCTTAATCCACACCAGCAAATCGGGCAACAGATGGAAATGTGAACGTGTAGTCGGAGCGGTAATATAGTTTCTAGCTCACTGAACTGTAGTGGCTCTTGGTATTACATGAATGCACATCATGAACCCCCAGTGTACCCTCTGCTTTCTCCCACCAGGAAGAGTACTCTGCTAAATGCCAGTGTGGAAAACACCAGTGCAAAACACAATAAATGGTACTGTAGTCTTTAAATGGCATCATTTCACTACTTGCATAATCGTAAAAGAAGCTTAGCCCCTCACTCTGAAAATGAGCTTTAGTGTTCAGAGGCTGCAACTCCAGTATAATTTATTAATTGATATTGTATGGTGGTAGTGGTGGTAGTCAAGAGGTGTTTATTTCATGGGCCCCTGCCCCACTGACAGTCTTTTCATATCTGGACATGATATAGAGCCTTGACCTGGGGACATTACACTTATGAGGAGCAAAGATAGCTCTTCTTTTTGAAATCCAGCAGACCAGCAAATGCAGGAGCCGTGAAGCGGCTAACCCCTCTGTCTTGTGTTTCAGTTCACAAAGAAGGAGGCCGTAGGTAAAGTGTCATCAGGAGAGACACAAAGGAGTCAGAGATTACCGAGGTCCAAATAGGTCGAGCTTGCGTGACAAAAATGGGAGTGTTAGGAATCCATATCTCAACCCCCAAGGTGATTTATTTGACATTACACAGAGCCTGCAGCACAAGAAATGAGTCCACTGAAGGGAAAACAACTCAGTGGCAACTGGATAGATTGTTATGGAACGAGTATGGTACAGACGTGGTTCCCACAGGATGAAGATCCCTTATTTTAGCAACAATGCTGATTGTTCCACTAGGACCAACAATAGGTTGGGATTTGTGGTTGGAGTGAAATGCAATAAAACCCCGTTTTATGAAAAACCATTGACTGGTAAGGACAATCATGATATAAAGAAAAAACTTATCTTAAAAAGCAATTGCTGTCATGTGCTAGCCCATTTGGGGTGTGGTTACAATATAAAATGCTGTGCATGATTGCTGTACATTAGGATTACATATAAATAAAATAAAATTAGAGTGATTATGATATTTTATTAGCACGACTGTAGTCTCTGACAGTGTGTCTGAGTTTGGATCCCTCTATTGTTACAGTTCCATTATTTGTACAATGCAAGTACTACATACTTACGGTATTGGTGTCCCAAATTGAACACAGCAAGTTATCTTCTTGTTTAAAATTAAGCTCTCAGTCAAACACGTCAGCAACAATCTGGCAACAACTGGTTACTAGGGAAAAATATGCATTCCTCTTCTAGCTGACAAGTGATTGCTGGAAGGTGCTAGCTGTTCCTGGGTGAAATTGGTCAAAACGAAAAACCTCTTTGCCTATTCTTTGGTCACTGTGATCTCCCAGCATTTGCATGCATCTTGGAAAAAGAGAATATCTGTCTTTAGAGTGACAATTTGTACTTGTATTGCACTTAATATATCTGTACAAATTACATTGTACTCCTGGGATTACATCTTAATGTAACCACGTGGTCTATTTGTAGTATAAGCCTCACAGAGTAACTAAATATGATTTTTCACTGAGAATTTCACAGAAAGGCAGCAGTAGATGGCAGACCGTAATATATTATGCCTTGCACTTCCGTAAAATGTCAGTTTTCTTTTTTCTTTCTTTTTTTTGCGACCTTTGCTCTCTGCACTCCCGCACACTTATAATCCAATATCCATTTCAGCATGGAAATGAAAAATAACAAGATTAGGAAACAATTTATATGAATCGTCTCATGTTCACTCACTGTTTACACTTTCCTAGGAGGGAAGGGAGACTGCGGTCTCCATGGAAACTGGCTGGCCAATAGTGGGTGTTTTCTGTCTAAAAGTATGATGTGCTGCTGTTGGAGATGGGTATTGAAGTTGGCAAATGTAGTATCTACCCATAATTATTATAGCAAAGGAAACTGCATGAGTGGAAATTTTTGCTCATCATGTGCAGGCTCAAGATGTTTGCTTTATGGTTGTGCTGTCCTGTTTTAGTTTGTTTAAACACCAAGTACACCCACCGCTATGTTTAAATTAATAATAACAGTAACTGAAAATACAGCTGAAATGTTTGGATTTATGATTTTGAAAATGCTGTGGCAGTGTTACAAAATTGGATCTGTATTAAAATATCCCCCCAAAAATGCATACATCTGGAGTTTTATTGAATACCTTCCTGGATTTATTGTTTTGAAAGCACTGTAGAGTGCTACACAAATAAAGTTTGTTATATAATTTAACAGGCAGATACAGCTGAGCCCTCAGGAAAATGTGCTGTTCCCTGTTCTGGGCAATATGAGCAGCGGCCTTGAAACTACCTGTCGACATTGATCAGTCACGCGGCGGGTTTCTCTGAAATGGGACTTGCAGTTATTAGAGCGAGAGGCTGTTAGATGGAGAAACCTGTCATCTCCCCTGCCTCTGACGACTCAGGTAAGCCCTGAGCAAAACTGCCCCCAGAGCACATCAGCTCTCGCCATCGCTCGAGTTTCAAGTGCTTGTGTGATGTATTGGCTCTCACCTGTGTGCTCTCCAGGAGAAATTGTTTGGCAATTCAGAGTCATAGCTATGTAAATTAGGATATCAAACGATACTGTAGAAAATGGGCTTATATTTAGGGTGCAGTAAGGGAGGTTTTTAATCCAGTGTGGGAGTTCATGACAGTGTATCTGTGGTGGGTTTTATAGGATTTTTTTCATTACAGTTGCCGCTATATCAGTTCCATTTTTAAAAAAAAAACTTATTTTCAACTGCTTAGGAAAGAAGCACACAATTTTGCTACACTGCAGCAAAAGATTTTATTTCTCTACTTTGGTGTTATAGTACCTTTCTACCATTTATTTATGTTGGCTTTCAGTTATAATTAGCTTAGTCCTTTCCAATTGTTTCTAAGTTAATTTGTGTTACTGTTCATAGATTTAGCTGCTGGTTGTTACGTGGATTTCAGACATCTCTGATTACTTGTGTTATGTGTGTAAATCACCTCCATCACATCAAGTTTCAAACAGATTAAATGTTAAAACCCCTTACATTACCAGGCTAAGACGTGGCAACAGTGGCTCTTAGAAAAGCACTTTCTAAACTCCGACTATATTTCTGTAGTTTTTTTTTTTAGTTTTTTTTATTGCCAAAAATAACAAGGCAATTCACATCAACAACATGACCTGAGACCAAATCTGCTGCATATAATGGTGGGGGTTATTCAAAAACTTAATTTAAAAGAAAAAACATATATACACATATACATATACATACATACATACCAATACCTAAGCACAGATGTAACAATGTTAAGGCTTGAGTGTCCTTTCAAGATATTTTATAATTAGTCTCCATTTTTTCTCAAAGGTTGGCACTTTTAGTTGTAGTTGAGCTGTTATTCGTTCCATCGTATAGACATGTCTAGTTTTCAGAAGCAACTGGGCAACTGTGGGTGTTTCTGGTTTGAGCCAGTGAATTGTTATCATTTTTTCTTGCAGTCATGAGGAGGAGATGCAGGAGAAAGTGCTGCTCATAGGAGAAACCATCAGGAAAGATATCCAACAAAAAGATCAGAGGATCCATTGGGAGGTTGACTGACAATATGTTTTGTATAATGTTCTTGACATCCATCCAGTACTGTTGTATGTAAACACAGTCCCAAAAAATATGTGTCTGGTCCCCCACAAACCCACACCCTCTTATATTTCTGTAGTTTTAGGTAGAAATGTTTTTGCGGTCAGGATTATTTTTGGTGGGACCATTTTTTTTTTACAGTATGTGTGATTTAGATATCTATGGTATGCTTCCACCAGTAGATATGACTGGAGTTTGCATGATAGCAGTTATTATAGGACGCAGCAGGACCTGGCGTCAGCTGATAACTCATCGCCCACCCTCTCAACTAAATATGGTCTACAAAAACTAGGATGGTAACAACCACAATGCTTAAGTTTAGGCTAGAAAAATGTGGTTCACAAACCAGAGGCTGAGGTTACAAGGTGTACATCTTTTATGCACAGTGTATGTTAATGTGAGCAAAGGTGCTGATAAAATTCTAAGCAGGTGACAAACAGGTAATGCGGACAAAGTAATGTGGGTGGCATATTTTAGCTTAATACCTTGCTGTTCCACACTTGTAGTATTTTTAAAGCTAATTTCTTGGAGTCAAGGTTAGAAACAGAGCTACATTCACCACCGCCAGCGATTTAATAAACAAGTTAAGCATATTATACTTTTAACAAATTTGATCTATTCAAAGCTCTGAAGCTGACTATCTACCAATACTGAGGAAGATATTTGTGTCATTTTGTGTTTGCACTGATGTGCATTTAAAGCTTGTGCACTTCCCTTCATTTTCTTGTTTAACTGTCAATGCCCTGATGTTATTCCAAGGTATTCAAAATATTCCTTGATGGCTCTGTAGAGAGCTGAACCCAGCAGTCCCTCTCTACTCATTCTTACTCTCCCTGAATATCGCCAAACGTCTTTCAAAACATCTTTCACACTACTCATTTCGCCAATGTCTCCCCTCCTGTCCTATAGACAGACACAGCAAGTAATATCTCTCTGGGGCTGCCAGCTACAATGTCTTTCATAGCAACACCTCATCAAACTAAAAGACAGCAACCCAGGGTGTGTTCGTTCATTTGCAAGGTCCCTTCACTGTGGTCCGGCTCTGTGAGGAGGCTGGTACCCGCTAAGGCTTGGGAACCCATTTAATCAATTGCAGAGATTACAGTAGTCAAGACCAGCTGGCGCCTGCTTAAAACAAACGTCTTTGGTGTCCACGCAGGGGCCGATTACCCCCACTGCTTACCCCAGAGCCCCCTTGCTATGAAGGGGCAAAGACCACCAGTGGATTGCAGTCAAATACTGTGCCTTGAGATTGACGGCGCTGTTGTGTCACATCTCATTCAGCAAAGGTCACATATTTTACATGCACAAAGCCGTCTTATGGTGCATTGTAACTGAAAACCTGAAAGGCTGTGTTTAGTTTCACATGGTAATTTGTGTATGACGCCAAATGTGGTGTTATTTGCATAGAGTTTGTTTATACTAGCTGTTACACTAAAATGATCAACACACAAAGTTTTGTACACATATTTGTGATTAGCTGCTTCTGTGAGATTTTCTCTTTCTGGCACCCTGTGGACCAACTTTACATATTTCCCAGCATGCAGCAAAATAACATTCTGAAAGAGACATCTTTATGTCCAAGTGTTATTTTTCAGCAGCAGTGATTCTTAAAATATTCACAGTCATATTGGGTAAACCTTCAAGTACTCCAAGGTTGCCAAGGAAATGTTTATAGAATTTGTTTCTCCCAGCAGCTGCTCTTCTGAACCCAGAGCTCTATACAAAAATCACCACGGGCACTGTCACATGAGTCACTGTGAGTTTGTGAGGTTTCTCCAAATGACTTGTTATATTCATTTAGAAAAATGTAACTAATTCATTTTTAATGATATACCATTGATTTCACATGGGGTTGATCAGGGGAGAAAAGTAAACAGCACTAAGCTTACTTTTTGTCTGCTAATTTATTTGTTGAACCGAAATAAGAACAGCTGCTACTCTGAATTCTTTTTGTTTGTTATATAGTTGATCCATTTTGTGTATACTGTGTAATGCCCAACAACAGTGACAAGCCCCTAGCTCGAATCTGCAGAGATGGTGTTTCAGTATCTTTTTAAGTCTTTTTGGTCCTATAGCCTGCAACCTTGCTTTTCTAGCAAACTCTCTTGCTTTCATTAGCTTCATTAACACAAATCATAGCATCTGCCAAGCACTACAGGTGATGGCACACAGATAATGTTTCCAGCAACCATGTGAAGACAGGAGCTCATTTAGCGGCTAAATGACTCATCTATCCGTCCGTCCGTCCATCCATCCATCAAATTCCCTCATCCAATTCAGGGTTGCTGGAGCCTACTCCAGCTGTCATTGAGCAAGAGGCGGAGGACACCATGGACAAGTCACCAGTCTATTGCAGGGCAGGTAAATAGTCAGATACTATAGTTCACCAACTAATTAATGAGAACCCAAATCAGGACATAATGAGACCACAATCAGATATTGAGCACTAATGTGCCTCTTTTTCTCCTAGATGAAAGGAGTTCTCTGAATCAATAGGCAAATTGGTCATTCTGGGCATATTTATATATATTTCAGTACAAAAGAAAATGGAAAAAAAAGTTCTTTGTCTATCCCATAAAAATATACTTGAATTAAATTTAGTTGAATTCAGTTTCATGATTTGGTGGCTTCTAGCACTGCTGGTGTTGTTATCGTGCTCTCTTCTAATCACTTGAACTTGTCACTGAGATGCAAGAATCTTGTCCCTTGTGTCAAAATGATAATACCTAAATCAGAATTTATTTTATAGGGGATAGTTACAAAGAGCCAACTGTGAATTGCGAAGGTGTGAGCACTCAATGACTCCTGTCTGTCAGTGGGCGCACCATGGCTTGGTGGCTATCTGCCACATTGATCCAGCCATCCATTTTCTTTCAGTTACCCAACTAAGGGTCGCAGGGGGCAGCTGAAGCCTATCCCAGCTGGCAAAGAGAGAAAGTGAGGGTGCATACTGGATAGGTCGCCAGTCCGTCACATATGGCACAGTTTGTGGCAAATCTCCTTCAGCCACTGCAGGGCTTTATAGTAGAACACTGAATTGAAGGTTTGGCCTTGGGGGATAAATTCACAAGCCTGTGAATATTCTTTCCTTTCACTGCCCAGCTGGTCATGACACATGGCTGTCAATGCATGAACCTTTTTCTGGCAGAGGTCTCTTCCTTTGAGTGCTTGCTCATATAGAGCAATTTTGTTATTTCTGTAACACTGGAAGATCTTTAGCTCATATCATAAAGCACCTTGACTATTGCTGGGAACTGGCAGTAAAGAAATTGAATTACATCCCTTCCCACCAAAAAAGAAACATAACAAACTGCAGCTGTATAGTTTTTGGGTTTCAGCCTTATCACCAGTGATGATCCATAACAGAGACATTTTTTACCTTGTCCTTGTACAAGTTTGAGGCGTGTGGTGAAACTGCTGACAGACTTGATCAAGTGGTCAGAGCAGGACTTCCAGGGACAGATTCAAACAGCAGGAGCTCTGGAATCATTACAGAATTTTACAAGCCAATAACTTTTAAAGGGGATGGGTGCCAAAATCAGTTTTGACTTCTTAACCAGTTGCAATTAATTTATTTATTTCACTCGCAATTCAAGGTCAATCGTTTTAGGAAGCAGGTTGCTGCTGGATGTCCATACACAGAGAAGCCAAGGCTGGGAATCAGGCCCACAACACACATGGCATTATAAAAAGGATTAAATTGGGCATTTACAACAAACTAAAGAAAAGCAAGGTGTACAGGAAGGTGCTTTTCATTCAAAAACAATTAAAAGACTAGCAAAAAGTTCTAAATGAAAACTGACTTTTTATGCTCTTCTTGAAAATGACCTTAAATGACATCAAAGAAACCCACCAGAGGGAGTTTTCTGGTGAGTGTGAAAGCACACCTTGTCTTGGTAGTCAGGCATGAGCAGTTTAGCTTTATGAATGTACATGTTATATCCTCAGCCAGGTGAACATACAATCCTCTGGCTGTTACCGGGGAGTTTTCTTTGGCCTCTTCACCCTGTCGCTTTACCCCAAATGATGATAGAGAGCAGCTCCTCTGGTGATGCTTTGAAATTTTTGAAAAAAAAAAAAAAACAGAGCATGACAGGGTTGTTTGGTTGAGTCTTTTCAGTTTGTTGTGTGATTCTTGGCAAGAAGTCGGAAAACAGTGTCACTCATTTTTAATTTGTTTTTTATTGATTAGACTTGCTGCCCTTTGGTGTGTGTACTGCTGGTGACCTGTCATGTCACTGTAGAGTAGATGAAGAATGACAGGGAATAATTATTTTAAGCATATTAAACAAATCACAACCTCTAAAGTAAGAACTGTACCATTCCCCTTATCTGACTTTATTCTCACATGCTGCATCTACTTTGTCCTGTTTAAAAACAAATAAAAATGAAATGGGGAAGATCTTTAACTATTTATAACCAAAACACTTTATTCTTCTACCATTCTCCACATTTCTCAAATGCCTGAAGTTTTCCTGTGAAACATATTTTGTTAGATCTTAAATCTACACCTTTAAAATTCTCGAAACTTTTAAGAATTTTTGAGTGTTTCAGATCAGGACCCTCATTTAGTGCTTTTACAATGTTGTTGTGTAAAGTTCCAACAATTTTTAATGAAAAGAACTTGAGGTTGTTGGTAACTCCAATTTGAGTTGCCTTGTTTTTGGCACCACATCAAACTTTGCCTGGTTAGTAAGTCATTTGAGAGAATAGTAGATCCTTAAAAATAGAAAAGTTCTGTTTAGAATTATGAAAAAGCACTCGTTTAAATTGACTGTTGATTTAAAATAGAAAATGAAGCCATGTTGATAAAGCGAGTCTACTTTGTCATCTTCTTTCATAACTGACAATGTGACTCAAGAGCACTGCCCTATGAAATTTAACTTTTGTTTGTAATAAGCTGTTTAGACATATGAAAATAGTTTTGTAATGTTTTTTAAAATAATTATAATAATAATCCAAGAAATTTAAAATTTCATAGCATAATTTCTGTAGGCTATTATTTGTTTGTAATACCAAAAATATTACATTCACTGTACAACTGTTACTGAGATATAAAAATGTCCTTGCACATGGAAAAATTAAAACTGATTTGTAAATTAATATTATTTAATAAGTGCAATATAATCTTATTAAACAAAAATTACCTACAGTAACCTTTCAAATAGCTGATTTTTAATAAGATGTTTTTTTTCCAGGATTATTTAACTGTTTTGTTTTGTTGTCATGACTACAAGTTAACTTAACTCATCTGAATAGAGAAATTGTGATTAATGATTGCTACCATGTCATACTGGCCTAACTCCTGTAACATAAAACATAACAATCTGGACAGCCCAGACCCCTGTGTACATGAACTTAGGAAGCCAAGTTACAATCATAAATATTTCATTGTGAAAATTGCTGTGAGTCATAAATGCATCATGTGAACAGAGACGACTGGAGCTCAGCCAGATGTCCTGTAACAGGGCAGCAAGATATGCATCACCTCATAACAGGCACCAATTAACCGGGCCCTCGTACATCAGGTCCTCGTCACTTACAAAGTCATTGCCTTCCTTCCTGCTCTCATTATCGTCACATGCAGTAGGATATGTACCCGCAAGAGTGCACTTCACAGTAGCTGCAGTAAGGGGAGGTATTGCCCCACCCACTTTCTTTTTATCAGTGAGGGCTTCCTTCTGTGGTTTTCAGGGGCTCCAGGGTTAAAGAATGGGGCTTTCCTCATGTCCCTGTGTGACATCTCTATTGTACTGGGAGAAAACACTCAGAGCAGTGCAGACAGGTTTCTAAAGCATATGAATTTTGACAGTGGGACATATATCAAAGCACCAACTCTGCATATCACAACGTCCAAATCACCAGGTTCACTGGTTAGAAACAATGTGACACTTAATAGCTGGCTTCTGAGAATGTGTGTTTTTCTTAAACTGAAAAGGTCAGACAGTACATAACCTGATAAGGTTGCAGTGGCCTTAATATCTCAGGTACACGAGTGCTCATTATCGTTGTTGAAATTATAGCAAGGAATGGTGCAAAACATAGGACTGACTTTAGCTCCTACTGAAAATACCTACCTTTCTGAAATGGTTGGAAAAATGTAATATAATGAATGCTTACATTTGCAGGAACTATAAAACCGAGAGATAAAAACATCAAAAGAATGTAATGAAAAATATATATTTTAGTATTTCAACAGGCAACTATTTAAACTATTTAAACTGTATAAACTATATAAACTTCTGCAGTGAAGGAAGGGTGAAGGTTGTTTTTAATAACTCATAGGTTGAAATTATAAATACTTAGTGTTTCTTTTTTTTTTTTGCTTTTTTTTTGGTCTGAATTAGTTGAGTCTGTAAATCTGTAGCTTTTAATTTTCACACAGAGAAAACTCAAATATGTCATTACAAAACAACATTCAGAGTTCTTATTGGCAATATGGAAGGCATTTAGCTGAAACATGCAGTGTACACCTAGTAGCTGGGTTGGGTTCTCGTGCTAACCATACCACTCTGGAGTTGATCTGGAATCACAAATCACGTCCTCCAAAGGATCTTGTTTTGTTGATCCGCATCAGAGTGTGATTACTGCATTCACATTTACATAAACGATGTGCAGCAAGCTGGAAAACGAATCAAAGTGTGATTAAAATGAAACAAACATTATTATTATCAGAGTTTGGACATTTTAATGACAAAAATAGTCACTTAAATGGACTACTAAATCATATTTAAAAAGCATTTTTGTGCAGTTTTCACAAATATTACATCTTGTTGTGCAAATAAAAGCCTATTTAAGAACTACAGACAGTACAAAGGATGGGACAGAAGTGCATCCACAGCTATCGCCTCCAGGTGATTTTTAGATAGAATGCTGCTCCTTGTGTTACATACAGTGTATTTTCCAAGTACACTATTTTCCAAATAAACTTTTACAACAAAAAGCAAGATGGTGACAATGTTAAACTTCCGGTTTCAAAATGCTCACCAGCTCATTGGTGACATGATGGTGGCCATGTTCATTTTTTTTAATATTGTCAGTTTATTATGTCCTGTTCCTAGGGGTATGATTTCGATTATTGCAACCATACCCAAATATGGTAACACTGGCCAAAAAGCACATCACATAATTGAAACTGCTTTGCCAAAATCAGCATCTTGTCTAAACACATTGGAAAATCATCCTTACAGCGTGGCACTTTGCTGAAATGGTAGAGTGGAGATAAACAGAAAACTGAAACAGCTGAGATTGAGACAAACAGTGCTGCTGTTTTTATAGCCTATATCTCCACACAGCAAATGGTGCTGCTCGCCATATCTGCCCCCTACATTATTTACACCTCATTTTTATTAGGGCAGTCTTGACATGTGTGCCCAATGATCGATGGGAGATTTTTTTTTTCTTTTTTGTAATAGTAGCCTGCAGGGTAGCCAAAGTGGGGCACAATCTTACAGTTTTTATTTATTTATTTATTATTTTTTAATGGAGGAAGTATAATAATGGAAGGGGGGATTTTTTTATTGCATTGTTTTTTTCTACTTAAACAGGAAAGAGTTATACATCAAAGATTTAAGCTGATTGTTTTCGGGTGGTGTAACACCCAGAGGGTCCGTGAGTGTTTGATTTCAGAGAGTCAGAGACCAAATGTAAATATCCCCCCTCACTGTTGTAAATGGCTTAACCTAAGAGTCAACATGCATCCAATTATTTCTTAATTTTAATCACATAGAAACCAAATCCCCAACCGTTATTCATCCTTGGCTGCAGTATCTAATTTGCAGTAGGGGTAAGAGGTTACTTCAACAACTGAATCAATTTATTTATATAAAGTAACCATCAGTGACACTCAAATAGAAGCACATCCACTGATGCATAATAAAACACAACTCAAGGACCATACTGCTCAACTTATGATGTGATATACACTTATCATTACACTCTCTTTGCTTACAGAACACTTTCTGCTGCCATCATGACTGACACATACTTACAGTAAAAGCCAAAAGTTCTCAGATGCTTGCCTTAATAATACATATTTATATTAGTTGCTGTTGAAATGCTGTCCAAACTGATCTGACCTTGCCTCAGCTAGGGAACAAAAATAAATTATATATAACCTATACAGACTTCGCATGGAAAATAAGGGAGAATAATACATACTATGTAGCGCTGAAGATGCACTTTTCAAGCCGTTAAGCCAGGAGGACATCCACACTGGTGAAATGTAAAAGCCTGAAATCCACAGGAGATGCATTCCTGGATTTGTAAAGGGATTTTCTTTGAGGCAGATACCAGTGAATATTAATGTCCAGAGGAACTGTGGTTGTCAGGCTTTGTGTGGCTCAAAATGGTCACGCCAGCATGGAGAGAGGCTACACAGGTTGTATTTTTCAAATCAGGACCAAAAATAACCTTAAAATTAATCTTAAAATCACTCCCTGCCTTACCTGAGGTCAGATTTGCTTCATTGCATTGAACTGAAAATGTTCTTGGCAAAATCAGCTTTTAGTAAGGCTTTAGTAACATCAGGAAGGCAGGAACAGTGAAGTTAAACTCAACTGCTGTAGATTTCCACGTCCTTCTGTGACATCTAAATTCATTGTTTGCAGTTTGCTCAACTTTAAAGGTTTTGTACTATAACCACACAGTGTAAAGCAATACAATGCATGATAGTAACTTGTCCTTGCTACGAGTGGTGGAAAATTGAATAAAATACTATTATGTATACTTTTTACTATTTAATATTCCCACTCTACTACATTGAACCGAGAAATACTGTACTATATATTGCATTGGAAAGCTATAGCACAGCTAGAAAAAAATGAATTACTGCTTACATATTGTGTAATACACTAATATATTCTACACATAATCACATAAAACTCACAATCGCTGTTTTCCTGCTTTACCTGTATCCTGGGTTTGGTAGGCATGTCAAAAAATGACTGGAGAATCTGGGTAGATACACAGCATGTTAATATAATGATGAGCCAGAGGTGTGCTCATTGATTGCAGAGGAGCTGAAAGGGCAGGAGGTAAAGAGCTTCATCAGCCACACACACAAACACAAACCGAGACAAGGCCAACATGGAGAACACAGAGGACAGGAGCAGTTCATCTGTACCTTTAGAAAGAAAGTATTGTCCATACGGTTAATTTATTTTTCTGTACTTTCTTCTCCAACCCGTTTCTAACATAAACTTGTGTCGCTAAGCAGGATTTATGAGAATAATATTTAAGAAAATTCATATTAAATGAGCGTTTTTCAAATTAAATATGCATAATTGTTTAATACTAACAATAATCATAACTAAAGAAAACAAAAAAATTTAAAAAGTACAATAAGAAATGATGAAATTTCAAGTTGCAGACTACAAATTGACCACTTTTTTACATTTTATTAATTTTAACATTCATTGAGCATTGTTGCTTTTTATAACCCATGAATTTCATTTTGTTCATACTTTTAAAAAAAATGTTCGCCATAAACCATTTGAGGTGTTTTAGTACTCAAAGTTGACTCTGCTAAGCTGCTGTGAAATGCAGTTAAATTATCTGCTAACCTGTGTGTGACTAAGATGGTTTTTTCATCTTTATATACAGCACGAGCAAAGTGATGAAAGTAAAGACTTACCGCTGGATCCCTGAATGTGACTCTTGCACCTCTATTATTTCAATCACATGTATTATGTTCTTTCTCAATCACTTTTCAAGGAAGTCACAAGGTCACCCTGCAGCGAGGATGAACTCATGAATCCATTTTATTTTCAATCCCATCAGAATTTTCTTCTGATGATAACGACAGTGGTGGCTCTGAAAGACAGCTTTCATTTTAGAGCACAGCCTTCTTGAAATGAGTGATAGTTTTTCTTTCATTCACTAAGATTATATTATTAATCACATTATTGCATGCATAAATGCACAGGTGAGGACAAAGGAATAGAAAATTGAATTGTGCTGGAAAACACCTTTAACTTGGAGATGCATGCACAAGTTAATTACAAAAAGTATTATATACAGTACAAAATAAATATTAATAAATGGCTATGTATGTCTGAATATAGCTATATGTAGTCACAGACATATCAGGAAACATGTAAACGTAGTTGTGTTTCCTTCACTTCAGAGCACATGTCCTGGAGACCTAAATTAAACCCAACCTAACTAATACAAGCCTAACCCAGATCTTCCGCGCAGCCGACCTCAGTCGCCTTCGCTGCCTTGCGCGCGGCCCGCCTCCGGACCTGTTCCCGCGCAATCGCTAGTGTCATGGTCCCCGCACCTCGCCAGCTGACAGCAGTCAGGCGCTATGTTTTGTTTTGTTTATTCTCCTCTCTCGCCTCGGCTCTCTCTTTCTCTCTCGTCCTCTCCCACTCTCTCTTTCTCCTGCCGGGGCGGAGCTCAGTATGGGCTCCCGCCCCTGGCCCACGCACCTGGGGATGATCAGCACACCTGCCGCTGATTACGAGAATTAGAGTCCTACTTAAGATGGCGAGTCTGCTCTACTCGTCGCTGGATCGTTGAGCCATCAGCGTCAGTCGTCCTGCACTCTGCAAAGTTTTGTTCGTGAGTACATCTGAACCTGGAGACTAACTGTTTCTCTGTCTGTGTATAGATTCCCCCCGGACCCGTTTCCCTGTGCACGGTGACTGAGCGTGAGCAAGAATGGTAGAGGAAAGAAGAGGAGCTGTGTGTTTGCGAGAGCTGTATGGAAATCTCCCCTCCCTGGACTCCTGCCCCTTTCACTCCCGGACCCTGGAACCCCGGCCCCTTTCCCCCAGACACCGTTGTGTGTGTATATATATTTCACTGTGGAGAACACTGTAAATAAATTCACTTTTGATTTGAAGGAACTTGTGGTCTGCGCCTGAGTCCGCTCCGCTAATCGTGACAGAACGATCCAGCCACAACATGGACTCAGCAGACCAGAATACCGTCGGACAGGCACTGGCTGCCCAAGAAGCGGCGCTGAACCGCCACGAACAAATGTTAGACCAGCTGCGAGGTGAGATTGCCGCACTAACCCAAGCTGTTTCCCGTTTGACTACACCAGGGGGCGTACAGCCGGGGAATCCCCAGCCAGCTCACCCTGCCCCGCAGGAAACACTCGCGGCGGCCACGGCAAGCCCCTCATCGGCAGCCACTCCATCCTCTGACGGTCCTCTGCCTTCGTCTGAACCCTTTACGGGTGAGTCGGAAAAGTGCTCTGGTTTTCTGGCCCAGTGCTCATTGATTTTCCGCGAACAGCAGCGCTTCCATAACAATGACGGGGCGAAGATTGCTTTCTTTGTACAGATGCTAAGAGATCGTGCTTTGAAATGGGCCCAGGTGGTATTAAACTCCGACCCTGGGATTTCTTTTGAGGTGTTTGTGGCTAAATTTAAGACTGTGTTTAACAGAGGCTCTGGAGCCGAGGCTGCGGCGCTCCGCCTCCTTAACTTCAAGCAAGGTAAGCGGAGTATGGCAGACTATTCAATCGACTTTTGGATTTTGGCAGAAGAAACCGGCTGGGGACCGGATGCGCTCAGGAGCACACTGTTAAATAACATCCGTGAGGATCTGAAAGACGAATTGATTATGCGGGACCTTCCCGCTGCTTTTGATGAACTGATGTCTTTGTGCATTAAGGTGGATGAGCGGCTACGGGCTCGTCGACAAGCACGGAACTCCAGTTCCCAGGAGGCCGCGGGGCAACGAGGGGCGGAGGCCTCGGCCGATTACCGGTCCTCCCGGACACCAGAGGGCGCCGACGGAGAGGTACAACCCATGCAAATTGGCAGCTCCCATCTTACTGCTGCGGAACGCCAGCGACGCATCACGGCCGGTGAGTGCCTGTATTGTGGTAACAAGGGACACATGATCGCCTCCTGCCCGTCGCGAGCAAAAGGCCGCGCCCGCCAGTGATGGTAGGAGTACTGGTGGGCGGTTTGAATCAGGATAAATCTCCTCCACGTTTAGCCCTGCCGGCTAAGCTTCTGGTCCACTCCGAGTGTCATTCACTTTCTGTGCTCATTGATTCAGGAGCAGAACAAAATTTCATTGACTCCGAACTAGCAAAACAACTCTGTGTAACTGTGGAGTCACTGCCTCACGCCTTACGCGTCACGGCTTTGTCAGGGCAGCGCCTCCCCGACATCACGCACATCACTGAACCGCTCACCCTCACACTGTCTGGCAATCATTCGGAGGAGATTAGCTTTTTTGTTTTTCACTCCACCCAGACGCCGTTAGTTCTCGGGCATCCCTGGCTCCAGCAACACAACCCCACTATTAATTGGCAGAAAGGAGGCATCACGGGCTGGGGAGAGGAGTGTCATATGACCTGCCTTAAGGCTGCCTTACCTCCTAACACATTGGTCACCGGCCCAGAGCCACCACGGTCTTCCGACTTAACGGATGTGCCGTCTGTTTACCACGATCTCGCTGAGGTGTTTCGGAAGGACCGAGCCCAGTCGCTGCCACCCCATCGGCCCTACGACTGCACCATAGACCTGATGCCGGGAGCTCCCTTACCGACCAGCCGCCTCTATAGCCTCTCGCTGCTGGAACGGGAGGCTATGGAGAAATATATAACTGAATCCCTCGCTGCCGGCATCATCCGTTCCTCTTCCTCACCCGTCGCAGGGGGTTTCTTCTTTGTGGAAAAGAAGGATAAGACCCTCCGACCCTGTATTGACTATCGGGGACTCAATAACATTACGGTCAAGAATAAATATCCACTGCCTCAACTCACCTCCGCTTTCGAACTTCTCCAGGGCGCCACCATATTCAGCAAGCTGGACTTGAGAAACGCTTACCACCTGGTTCGGATTCGGGACGGCGATGAATACCCACCTTGGACATTTCGAGTATCTGGTCATGCCGTTCGGCCTCACTAACGCACCTGCAGTATTCCAGGCTCTGGTCAACGATGTTCTAAGGGACTTTATTAACCGATTTGTGTTTGTCTACCTAGACGACATTCTGATCTTCTCCTCTTCCCAGGCTGAACACGAGACCCAGGTCCGGCTGGTACTGCAACGCCTTCTGGAGAACCGGCTGCTCGTCAAAAGCGAGAAATGTGAGTTTCATGTGCCCACTGTTGCCTTCCTAGGGTACATAATCGAGCGTGGAGATCTCCGACCCGACCCTGTGAAAGTCAAGGCTGTTGTGAACTGGCCCGAGCCAAACAACCGTCGCCAGTTGCAACGCTTTCTTGGCTTCGCTAACTTCTACAGGAGATTCATACGGGACTTCAGCAGGATTGCCTTACTATTAACCCAGTTAACCTCTCCCAAGCTTGCTTTTCAGTGGAGTGACGCCGCCCAATCAGCCTTTCAGGAGCTCAAGAAACGGTTTGCCTCAGCGCCCATCCTGGTCCAGCCTGACACCACTCTTCAGTTCGTGGTAGAGGTCGACGCATCCGACTCAGGAGTGGGGGCCGTCCTTTCCCAACAGAAGGAGGGTAAGCTGCACCCCTGTGCCTTTTTTTTCCCGTCGTCTCACCCCTGCAGAATGTAACTACGATGTGGGCGACCGGGAGCTGCTGGCGATTAAGCTCGCCCTGGAAGAATGGCGGCATTGGCTGGAGGGCACCACTCAACCCTTCGTGGTCTGGACCGATCACAAAAACCTGGCCTACCTTCAAACGGCGAAACGTCTCAACGCTCGACAGGCCAGATGGGCCCTGTTTTTCACCCGTTTCCACTTCTCAATCACCTACAGACCTGGTTCCCGGAATGTCAAGCCGGACGCTCTCTCCCGTCAGTTCTCCGCTGCAGAAGAAAAGGCGGATCCGGATTCCATCCTGCCGGCAACCTGTACTATTGGGGCCATCACCTGGGAGATCGAGGCGGCCATCCGGGCGGCTCAGGAAGCTGAACCAGATCCGGGAGGGGGACCCGCCCACAGACTCTATGTTCCGCGCTCTGTCAGATCCCAGGTTCTGCAATGGGCTCACACAGCCCGGTTCTCATGCCACCCAGGGATACATCGCACCGTCAAGTTTCTCCAGCGGTACTTCTGGTGGCCCTCACTCACCCAATATACTCGGGAATACATCACCGCTTGTACGGTCTGTGCCCGAAACAAACCATCGAACCAACCCCCGGCGGGTCAGCTCCATCCGTTATCCACTCCTTCCAGGCCATGGTCTCACATAGCACTGGACTTCATCACCGGGCTACCTCCTTCAGCAGGTAACACCGTCATTCTAACCATAATCGATCGTTTCTCTAAAGCGGCTCATTTCATTGCTCTGCCTAAGCTTCCCACAGCTCTAGAGACCGCACGCCTACTCTTCCGCCTGCATGGGATCCCGGAAGACATAGTGTCCGACAGAGGGCCTCAATTCACTTCTCGGGTCTGGAAAGAGTTCTGCAACTCCCTGGGAGCAAAGGTCAGTCTATCCTCAGGCTATCATCCTCAGAGCAACGGCCAGTCTGAGCGGGCCAACCAAGAACTGGAGACCGCCCTGCGCTGCGTCACCTCCACCAATCAAACCATCTGGAGTGAGGACTTGCCGTGGATCGAGTACGCCCATAACAGCTTGACTGCCTCTGCCACCGGCCGGTCTCCATTCGAAGCTTCCTTGGGATATCAGCCTCCTCTTTTTCCTGCTGTGGAAGGTGAGCACTCTGTACCCTCTGTCCAGGCTCATCTGCGCAGGTGCCGACGAGTTTGGCGGGCAACTCAAGCGGCCCTACTATGCACGAAGGAGAACAACAAACTCATCGCAGACCGGCACCGGACTCCAGCACCCGAATACTCTGTCGGCCAGAAGGTATGGCTCTCTACCCGCTTTGTTCCTGTCAGGACCGAATCCAAAAAACTTACACCCAACTTCATCGGCCCTTTTGAAATCTCTGCCTTGGTCAACCCTGTCTCTGTGAAGTTAAAACTCCCTCGCAATATGAAAATCCATGATGTCTTCCATGTTTCACAAATCAAACCTGTCCGGTCCTCTGTGCCCTCCTTCCAGGCCCCCTCCTCCCGCCCGGCTCGTGGATGGGTTGCCAGCTTACTCCATCACTCGCATAATGGACTCACGGCGCTGGGGGCGTGGCTGTCAGTACCTGGTTGACTGGGAGGGCTATGGCGTGGAGGAACGCTCCTGGGTCCCGCAAGCGGCCGTTCTGGACAAGCCCATGCTCCGGGAGTTCCACCGCCTGCATCCGGACAAGCCTGGTGGATCGCCGGGAGGCTCCCGTTGAGGAGGGGTACTGTCATGGTCCCCACACCTCGCCAGCTGACAGCAGTCAGGCGCTATGTTTTGTTTATTCTCCTCTCTCGCCTCTGCTCTCTCTTTCTCTCTCGTCTTCTCCCACTCTCTCTTTCTCCTGCCGGGGCGGAGCTCAGTATGGGCTCCCGCCCCTGGCCCACGCACCTGGGGATGATCAGCACACCTGCCGCTGATTACGAGAATTAGAGTCCTACTTAAGATGGCGAGTCTGCTCTACTCGTCGCTGGATCGTTGAGCCATCAGCGTCAGTCGTCCTGCACTCTGCAAAGTTTTGTTCGTGAGTACGTCTGAACCTGGAGACTAACTGTTTCTCTGTCTGTGTATAGATTCCCCCCGGACCCGTTTCCCTGTGCACGGTGACTGAGCGTGAGCAAGAGTGGTAGAGGAAAGAAGAGGAGCTGTGTGTGTTTGCGAGAGCTGTATGGAAATCTCCCCTCCCTGGACTCCTGCCCCTTTCACTCCCGGACCCTGGAACCCCGGCCCCTTTTCCCCAGACACTGTTGTGTGTATATATATTTCACTGTGGAGAACACTGTAAATAAATTCACTTTTGATTTGAAGGAACTTGTGGTCTGCGCCTGAGTCCGCTCCGCTAATCGTGACAGCTAGCTTCTATATTCTGGACTCTTGGCCTGTCGACCTTCAGGCCGACCCCCTGAACCTTTTCAGAACTGTTTCCTTGGTTCCTGAAACTTTGATGGACTTGTTTTGGTTTGTTTTGAGCTGTTTTCTGAGCACCAGTGTTCCCTGTTGGTGAACTCTGCGTCCTTGTTTTTTGTTTAATGGGAAAGCATTTTAACAAACATTATTAACACATTTACATGCAGTGTTGGGGAGTAACGGAATACATGTACCGCCGTTACGTATTTAAAATACAAAATATGAGTAACTGTATTCCGTTACAGTTACCGTTTAAAAAGGTGGTATTTAGAATACAGTTACATTGTTGAAATAAATGGATTATTTTGTCGCGGGTCAGAACTGTTTGGGTTTTGTTTGTTCTGTTGTTCCAGGCGGCAGCATTATGGTTGCCATGGTTACAGGGTGACGCGCTCTCTCTGCGACTGTGTTTCCTGGGTGTGAGAGCGTCTTGTTGTTGTGCTAAGCTAATAAGCAGAATGCTTCAGGCATAGCCCTAAAGAATGTAGCCTCATGGGCAGTGTAGTCTGTGCTGCAGGGAGAATGGACTGCCGTTATGTGTCTGTGAGCGCGAGCAGGGAGAAAAAGGAGAGTGGAAAAGTAGGAGTTGTCATCGAGCAGAAACGGGAGCTGGAAGCATGTAAATATAATAATAACCACTGCAGCCAAGAAGAGTGCCTGACGAGCCCAGTTGTAAGTACGCTATTAAGACTCGACTGTACACGTGTTCGTGTTTTCCTCCGAAACAATAAGTTCCGTTGGAGCAGCCTTTCAAATCCTCTCTCTGTCTAAAACGTGACCCAGACAACAAAGTAAAGCTATTTTTCGGCTACGAGCCCGACAAGGAACCCGATGTATTAGCCAGAGGTCCCTTTACTATGGTTCGGAGCCGCGGACCTTCAGTAATCGTAATAAATCACACAGCAATAGTACATTCATGTAGTTGTAAAAAGCATGATAATGTATTAAGTAATCCAAAGTATTCAGAATACGTTACTCTCATTGAGTAACGGAATACGTTACAAAATACATTTTGGGGCATGTATTCTGTAATCTGTAGTGGAATACATTTTAAAAGTAACCTTCCCAACACTGTTTACATGTATATACATATTAGCCGCCTAGCTTAATCCTTTCCGGCATTGAAGGACCCTTCATACGTTTTGTGCTTACTACTGACTTCGTGGCTTTAAATATAATAATCCTCTATTGCAACTTCTACATGGCCATTTCATGTTTTGGAGAGGCAAAGTGCGTGACAGCAGTTACTCCTCACAGTGATGCTGAATGCATGCTACTAGGCTACTGTGATAGGTTTTACTGTTACTGTTAACTCCCTGCCTCTTTTTCTTGTTGGGTCTCTGTTTGGTCTTTATTCTGATTAATTCTGATAAGTTTTAGCAGGGTTATTGTCACAGTTTTACCTTTATATCATTCCTAAATTAAGTCTTTCCGGTTGGCATGTGTTGTGTTCCTGTTTGTTAACTTGTTAACTGTCTTGTCTTTTAGGACCCCTCCACTCTCAACTGCTGTTTTCTAATCAGTTTAGTAACATAACCTTCCTCTCTTCTCTATTCACTTGCATCCACTTGCACCACCTGTACTGATGATTCTCCCATATCACCTTAGTCCATAAGTCTTTGAGCCTTCTTTTGTAGTATTCCAGCATTTGTTTATCTGTTTGTATTTTCAGCTTTTTGTTGAACTTGGAATTTTGGACTCCACATTTATCTGCTTTTTTGTACATAGTAGGAGGAGACATCCCATATTAAACAATGAATTCTAGTTATTCTCCTTTACTAGCTTATTCTAGTAAAAGATCAATGTATTTAGTATTAATGGATCTGGATCTGCCACTGGTTATACTTGATGTCTAACATTTTTTGTAGGCAAAAACTGGAGTAAGTGATTTGTCTTTTTTCAATGGATTAATATCAGACTTTCTGAATTATATGTCGAAGAAGAAAATATATTTTACACATATATCATCCTGCCTGTGTGACTGGCATGTGATCTTTTGATTAAAAATCATAGAAAGACACCATAGAAATAAACATTCAGCACCATGGATGTTGCCACATTGAACAATGAACAACTGATAAAACGTCAAGTCTTATCAGTTTAATGAAAATTGAAATAAATCAAACCAACAAAAAATCAAGGCTAGATACGAATAATAAACTTTTAAATAGACAGGGCATGATAATTAATTCTGCAGTGGCAGAGAAAGGTATATGAAAGTCAATGCCTGCCAGATAAACTTCACCACATGGGCATTTTTGTCTTGAAATCTGAAATAAGACCTTGACAGTATCTAATCATGACCTGGGCACTGCTGCAGAGAAAGAAATAATGATCAAGATGAGACATGAGGATGATGCACTGCTGCATGCTTCAGCTAATAGCAGAAGAACAGATGAAAAAAAGAGACATGGATAAGAATTTCAGTGATTCCTTTTTGACTGGGGGAATTGCCGGAGAACACCATTTGATATAATTGCCTCCATATGTGGAGGGGCTCTTGAGATAACTGTGGCGTAGGGTTTCTTTCCCCTCCATCAGATACCACTGTCAAAAAAATCATTTCTGTTGAGCACAGAGACCCGGAACCTAATGCTTCTCCCTGTTCTAAGTATGTCATGCTGCTGTGGATACTAATGCTACCACATGGTCCTGGTGCAGGAAAAACACTTCCATATGCTGTGTGTGTGCATGCTTTCCTTTCAAGATTTATGAATGAATAAGCCTCAGTTTCTCCAGAGTCTATACAGCCAGTGACATGCTCATGTTTGGAATTTCCCAATGAAATCAATTTGCTCTCTTTTTGAAATCTTTTTGCTTGCGGTTTTGCTAAAGCACTTTATGTTACTGGTTGATAAAGGATAGCGTGACTGATTTGCTTCCTCTTTTTCAGTTACTCTAAATTTGGTCATACTGTGGCCTGATTTTTATTGTTTACTCCACTGTATATAAAAACTTGCATTTGAAATGGATAAAGAAAGTCCTACTTTAAAGGTCCTTTGTCATTTCTTTATGTTGTTTTTTGACAGTCTTTCCATTACTTTCTTTTTTTCCTGCTTTTGTCACTAACAGTTTCTTCACATGACAATGTCAGACCAAATAGATCATGTTGATCCACTGGCTATGTGCAGACTAATGTTAAAGATGTAAAACTGAAAAAAAAAAAGGACAAAAACATAAGGTGAATATCTTTAAACTGCATTTATGAAACCCTCAAAGCTCATTTATATAATATGCAATATCTTATGCACCCATTTCGGATGTTATTAGTTCACTGCATGCCTGCTATCAGTTATCAGTTTTCTACATATCACCAGTGGATGGTGGCTTCTGCCTAAAAGTACTCAGAAAATATTTGAATAACAGTCAGCTGACCAGCTTGTCTTGACATCAAAACAGTAAAATGGTTCTAAAATGAAAGCTGTGCTGACACTGGAGATGCAACCTCTCGATTTGCTGGACTTTCTTCTTCACTTTTGCCTGGGACTGCAAACCAATGTGTTTTATATTATTGGTTTATCATTTTAAGAAATAGAACAAAATAGAATAAAACATTATCAATTCTGGTAATGGTAATAAACTTCTACAAAGCCCCAGACTCCCCAAGCCTGGACTACATTTCTTAGCCTACTGAGCTAAATGTCATGATGCTGAACTTTGGACCTGCAGTTCTATTAGTTTTTCAAATTTAGGAGTTGTATTTAGTGTCTGGATTTTTAGTTTCTAAAGCCTCTTTAGAAACTCGGCTTGGCTTGACATGACTACTCTGGGTTTTTTTGTAAGTCTGATTTTATGTTTTTTCATTAATATTCTTTTCCTCTTTCATTTCTATTCTGGGCATATTCTTTGTTAGCAGTTAGAGTTCCCTTAATGTTCCCTCCGTGTGATCCATCAGTGTTATTTACTTCTTGTGTCTGCTTTCCCGCGTTTCCATAATTGTTTATTATTTCCTGTTTTATTTTGACAAACATTTGTCTTCTGTATTTTGCTTTTCGTTTTACTTTCCCCCCTTAATTAATTTCACCCATGCTTCATTTCATTTCACTCCCCCCAGCTGTGTCTCCACACAACCAAATCCATTACATGTTTTTGATTTTAATAATTTAAACTCACATTTGTTTTCTACACTGGTAAAAAAAAAACCTTAGTTTTGCTTGCTTACTACTACATATACCACCCGAGGTTTTACATGCACTTTGTTACCTGACTGCTAGATGTATCCTACATAATCTTTTATTACTCTGTTTATCACTGATCCCAGTAACAATTCACTGCACCAGCTATAAGGTAGAAGACTGATGAATGCCATTCAAGCAACTGACAGCATCTAAATTATATCACAGACTGTTGTTCTTGGATCTACTGCCTTACAGCTAAAGATGGCATTTTCTGTCAATGTCATCTGAAATTGTAACTAAATTTCATCTGCCACTTTGGTTAATGTTTTGTTAGATTTAAACGCGCAAAGAGTTGGGTTTGATAGCGATGAGCAAATGAATCAGCTGGGAAATAGTAATGATCTTTGTATGCATGTCAGTCTTTATGGCATTTGTCATTATTTCAGCCAATGGTTGATGTTGTGTTTTGTTTTTGAAATAAACAGATGAGTTCATAGAATTTATCAGTGTATTCACATATACAAAACCATACCACATTTATTGAGCAATCCTGCAGGATTCACATCAGCTTTACTGTGTACCTTAAATTTTTAATAGCTGCATTTATGGAGGTTTTTATATATATGAATACAAATTGCTTTGTCCTAGGATATGCTGACCAGCAGAAGCTGGTGATAAAACTGCAAAACCTACGATAGTGGATGACCTGAACTTGTGGGCCACACCTGCCTAATTTAGCCAACAACAGCTGAATCAATAAAACAATAAAAATTCTAAAAACGTATTTTTTTACTTTTGTGTGAAAATAAAATCGGTCCCACTTTATTGAATAATTAACATACCTTAATATTACTTTTTTTTAAACCACTATAACCTTCATAACCTTTGCTATTATGGCTACTAATGCTTTGCAGAGTCACTCTGAACCTCTTGAGGGCAGTGCACTTAGTGAACTCTGCAGAAGGTTGGCCTCAGCTTCCACAAGGAGACTCTCCAGTTTTCTGCAATTGACATTTCCCATCATGCCCACACAGCCTGAATCAGTATTCACAACTTGAGTGGAGGAGGCCACTGGGGAGAGGATGAAAGTGAGAGTGAAAAAGAAGACAACACAGTACAGAAATACAGTGAGACATTGAGCCTAGTTGGGTCATTTAACTCCGTATCTGTACTTTACTCATTCTGTCACCGCTGTTATCTTCTGGCTGTTTCCAGGTGCCTTTGAAAACAAAACATTAAATGTGAAAGAGAGCTTGTTGTATTAAACACAGAAAAGGGAGTCAAGGCTTGACACATAATGTCCGCTATTCTTTCTCTCTTTTAAGACCCAAAACAAATACAAATGGACACTGAAGAAACTGAGATGTGGTTTGAATTCTTGAACACTATCCTGGCCCTGACAGGCTCTCAGCCCAAGGTCTCAGGAAGTGATTAACACTCCTCAGATAGCACAGGATGTTGTGTACACACACATGTGTTAGTGAGTGTGGATGTGCATGTGCATCTGGAAGAGAACTGGTGGGAGTCAGGTGTGGGCAGCCAATTTCTAACCCCTTCTCCTGAGGCTCTGCCTAAAAGTGGGGTCATAACCTCCTGATCTTGAAATTGAATTCCGATGATTCTGTTTCCATCGTGTAAATCCTCTTCCTTTCGGGCCTCCCACCCACACACTGTGCAATAAGACTTACTCTGCAGCTCCCCCGGCTCAATCCAGCTAAATTGGATGTTTTTTTTTTTGTTTGCTGAAATGTGATAGTTACTGTTCTAACATCCAAATTCCTTGATTAAGCCGTAATATAAATGATTGTTCGCAGCCTATAATCCTCACTAGATGCAGTATCTAGCCTTGCTGCAAAACAAATAACATGAACAGGACAATATTTCTGGTGAAATTAGTGAGTTTTCTACAGTATCTCAGTATTAATTTAATTTAGGCAGTTTAATTTAAAATAATTAGAATATTTTCCAAGATGGCACCAACAGCCGGCTGCTAATTTAGATCCCAGCTTTTTGTCTTGTTTTGTTGTGCAAACAAAGTTGCACATGTGCTGGCTGCCGTTCTGTTTTTTTTGTTTTGTTTTTTTTCCGGGGGGGGGGGGGGGGGGGGGGGGGGTGGTAGGCAGATGTTTTCTGGGTAAAGCTGCCAAACGAGGGAAAACAGCCAGTGAAGCGAGTAAAGAAATGCGTACATCAGTTAGGTGTTCGCCACAGACCCAAACACCGGATGCCAAGCATGAAGTACCACATGTCACAATGAACACAACAAAGCAGATGTAGCAGAAGTGGCTGCTTCAAGCAGCAGCCCCAGGCATACTTTGACCTATACTAGAAATTTTCAGTGGACAGAGAAAGATGGACTTTCACACAGTTTTTGACAGGTAAAGAAAAAGAAGGCAACATTAAATGTGTCAGTTATAACCAGCAAAAAAACATTCTCATTGAAAACTATATCCATAGTGCTATTATTTGTTTGTTTTAAAAGAGCAGTCATTTTTTTAAAAGAACGATAAAAAAGTGTTAATATTTAATGGCTTTGGCAAGCTCGTTAAGTCTTGTAAAATGTGCATTTTACATACTGTGTAATGCAAACTTTGTAACTAGTGTTTAAAGTCATAATTAACCATGCATTCTCAATATTTGCTTCAATATTTGCTCTGCTTGGTAACTTACAGAGTGTATGGTTATGGAATGACTATCTGCAGACTTGAGAATGTATACATGGCAAGACTACTTAAATAAATACTGTGATTTTTCTCTAACCTAAAATTATATTTTACCAGATAATCATTGGCATATCTATTAGAATTTATAAAATTTATATTTTCAGAATCATCAGCGTACTTTATTAATCCCTATGGAATTTTCACATGGTTGCTCACCAGAGATGGGCACCAACGCGTTACTATAATCTGATTACTTTTTTCAAGTAAAGAGTAATGTAAAGAATTGCTATTGTAAAAAAAGTAATTAGATTACTGTTACTTTCCCGTAAGCACGCTGCTTTACTGCGTTACTAAACCGTCTTGATTTTGTTTGTGAGAGTGTCTCATGACAATGACGTAAGCACGTGCGACGTGCGTGGCAGCAACATGTGTAGATCAACAATAGATAATCTGGAGTCTGGGAGAGAGTACGACCATGCAGTATTTAAAGCTTGGAAGTTTAGTTCATAAAAAGTGGCAAAAACATTAGCGTCTGCTGTACACTCTGCCTGGGAAGAAAACTTCTTTCTACACCAAAAAATTAAACTTAAAATCTGAGGAGTTGATTTATTACGTATTCAGGTTGTGTATCATGTTTTTAAAAAGTAACTAACTAAGTAACTAATTCCTTTTAAAAATAAGTAATCGGTAAAAGGATTACGCTTCTGGAGGAGTAATCAGTAATTAGTAACTAATTACTTTTTTCAAGTAACTTGACTGACACTGTTGCTCACATTGATATTACAGTACAATAGTATAAACTCTTGTATTGCTATAAACTGGTCCTTTAATGCTGAGTGCTAGTTGCCAATGTCAGTCTGCTGTTTTATGCAGTACAGGTAGCATACAATGAGCTTTTCAGAGCAGTTTCTCTGGAAACAACTGTCTACTGTGGTTGGAAACACAGATTGAAAGTTGTTGGTTATACAACCAAAAGCACACAACTGTGAAAGGCTGAAACACTGCATAAAGCTTAAGGAATAACTCTAAGTGAGGTTAACATCTCAGTATGACTGGTAAATTTAAAAATATACATTCATGTATTTGTACATGTACAAATACATGAATGGGTTGGTTGTAAAAAATGTACATTTAATGCTTGTACTTCAATCGTTATGATACTTTGAGATACTTAAAGCAGTTTTATGGGTTATACACAAGCACGTGAGCTTAGACATGGAGGAAAACATGTCGAAAATGTCTGCGTGGTGAAAGCAAAAACTATGACCTTTTAACACTGTACCTTGTATTTTTTGATTTTTTGCCAAGGAATCGATTTAGGTAGCGTGATGTGAAGGGCCAGAGAACACCTTGGTTTGGTTTAATCTTGTAAATATCCGCTGCTGTTGCTGTCTTGAAGCTCTTTCAACTTGAACTTTAAAGCTAAAGGGACTTGCTGTTTGTTTTCAAAGAGATCAGGCTCTCTTCTTGGCAGTCAATATTCCCTCTTGGATTTATATGAGGCATGGGAGTGTACAAGCAGTAGCAGTGAGGTTTGATGCAAGAGTTCACATCATTACACTGCTGTGCTTAAAAAGGCGAGCCACAAGCTTAACAAGAGATTTTTACTTCACCTTTGACATTTAGCATGTCATTGAACTGCTCAGTAACAGCTCCTCTTCTCATTACCCTCTTTGGCAGGAGAGCACAGTGCTCTTCAACTTGTTCTCCGTTTCTACCACATAATCTTTCTCCCTTTCACTCCCTCTTCCACCCCCCCACATTCCCTCTTGCACACTCTCTCCTCAGCAGCATAGCCATTTTATTCTGCAAATGACTGCACCTGAAGTCAAGTGGAAAGGAGAAGATCTGCTCACGTAGTTGGATTGCAAGGCTCAGTCTGCAGAGTCAGTAGTGCTTCACTTTCCCCCCCGCAGGGTCAGTATCCTAGGGGCTATAAGGCTGAGCCCCATTCTGTTCCAACCTGGATAAAGTATGCTCACTGTCAGCACTTTCTCCAGCAGCCTGGCACTCTGTTTATTTTTGCAAGACACAGAGCTGAATAGACTTTAATAAATACCGTGGCCTGAGAGTCAGGGAGCATCTGAGCTTGTCACAACTTGTAACTTAGCTGGTGGACCAGTTCAGACCTGCGATTGGGTGTTCACTTAACGGATGAGTGAGTGCACAGCTCTCTTGTCCAAGCCCTTTGGAAACTGCACTGGTCAGGACACTGCAGGGGAATCACTGCTGCATTTACCAAGCTTCACGTGTACAAACAAATGCACTTACACCTCTGCAGTGTAAAGATCCAATATTTTATGTTGTCTGAAAGGATGCTTAAAAGAAATCAATCAGCAGTGTGCAGAGTGCTACATAAGAGCTATAACTTGTTGAAAGTAAAATCCTGCAATACGGAAATCCATTTGTGGAGGATTTGTGTTTCCAAATATAGCTAGGTCACATCCTGCTTTTGTTTGAATGGATTGAAATTCACCTGTAAAAAGGAGGACAAAGAAAAAGACGCCAAAACTAGATCAAAAAAATGAGGAAAGAGTAGAAAGAACTTTCACCTGCAAGAGTACATTTTGGTAAATACTTTTTCTTTCCCACAGGCAGATGACAAGATTTATCCAGATCTTACATCTACATCTACAGGCTAACATGGTGGGAAACATCTAGCCTGGCTGTCCAGCCAGTCTTCTGCCATAACAGGTCAATCTTTTCTTTTTCTTCTTGAATCTGTACAAAAACGTCAGTGTAAACAACATTTTTGGGGTTTTTTGGTGTGGCGTGGTGGACTGCTTCTTGCCTGTGAGCTGGAACTCTCTTCTTTGATAAAAAATTGGCACACAATACACATGAATATACAATTTTTGGTGTTTTTATACTTTGATACTCTCACAGAAAGCTATGCTAACTGCTCACCAGAACTATGTTTGTTATAAGTACATGATCTGAATATCTGTAAGAAAGAGCGGAGATAACTGTGAAACTATAAAATTATGTCTTTAAAATGTTACTGCTGCAATATTAGAGAAATGAAAATATCATTTGCAATCAGTTATTGTTATCTGGAAATCAGTGTTGACCAGGTGCACCTCATTATGTTCAGTGGTTTTGCTCTTAATTATTCATGGAAAAGTATTGAATTGACACTAGCAGCACTGAACTGACTGAAGTAAAGAGGGAAAAAACCTACAGTAAGCCAGGTTATACTTGTAAAGTGGTCTATTTGTTGCTGGAATACAGATGATGAGAAAGTGAATGGAAACAGAGAATGAAAGCGTAGCCGAGTGCCTTTGATACATGAAACAACATTAAGTAAAGGGGTTGTGGCTGTTTAGTTTAGTGCTGGATAGGCTGATCATTTCAAGTCAAGCTCTGTTGCTGCTATTGACTTCTCTTTTTCTTGTCAGTGGTTTTTAGGGTTTAAATCGGAGTTGCTGAAAATTCCACAGTGGTTTCATCCGGTGTTAATCTTTAGAGATTTGCATTAGTGTCCAGAGACACCTTTGATCTTTCTAAAGACTTTGATTGGATGTGTGAACGAAGGGGCCACTTTCCCATCATAGATCTGTTGGATTAAAGGAGGGGTGGAGGGGTTATTTATAATTTTGTAAGTTTTTTTCAGGTCAGTGCAGGCTTTCAGAAGCAATCAGACAAACACGTTTCAGTGGCAGTGGCGCAGAGAGAGAAAAGGGGTGGGCGCCCTGGGTACGATTTCAAACTCAGTGAACTTATGACGATAGCGCTCACTGTTTCAGCGGTTTATCTCTGTAAACTGAGGTAGGTTTAAAGAACATCTGAGAGCACTGGGACAAGACTAGTAGAATTAGGGGAAAACCCTAACAGAACAAAGGTGTTTTATACTAATGAAAGTCTGATAAGCCTGAATGCTTGAACATGTGTAGTTGAGATCTTCACCTCGGAAAACAGGTAAAACGATTGTCCTTCTAAAACAAGCTCTCAACAAAGGTATTTTTGACTGTAGACTACATGTTACAACCATAGATTTTCACATTCTCTGATGTGAAACCCATTGTTTAGAGCAATCATTAACAACAGAGCCTCTTTGCTGAGTCAAATCCACCGGGCTTCACTGACAGCTGGTCTTTGCTCCCGCCTCTATCCATGCTTCACCTTTCAGGAGAAATCAAAGCTCGTAAACATTGTCTCAGTGATGCCTGAAACAAGTTTCCATGCCACATTAATGTCCGCAGCAGCGAGAGCAAGTCTCTCGTCGAACAGCTGCCACCCCTGTCTGCCTGGCAGCAGTGCCGGGTTAGATTTGCCATTAATTTGTCGCACCTGACAGTCGATTCTGCTGGGTACCCTCCGTCTACACCACTTTGCTGCTTTGTGCCTAGGAGGGACATATCTAGCCCTTGTGAGAATAAGCCTGAAATATGGTTAGGGAGAGAATGGTATAAAATAAAAGCCCCAGGCTGTTACATTTCATGTGTATCTAGGACAGGCCAAAAGATTTGGTAGTTAGAAGTTAGAACTGCCTATGTAGTAAACAGGCTGTGCCTACTTTCACAAAAGTAGGACTAAAGTCATGGCCTTCTCTAATAAGACCAAATTAAAGCATCTTTAAGGCCAGATACAATTTGAAGGGCATTCAGCATTTTTCTTAATTTTGAAGTTAATACAGTATTGAGTGGCATTCTTTACATGCTTAACAACTGATTTGGATGTTTTTTTAGCCTATTGATGCTGACAATGGCCGTCATCGGGTATAATCAGTCCATCAGATTTGGCAAGTATGTAGTCTGCACAACACACCAGGAGGCTCAGTAGGATGTCATGATCTGCTTCATGATCATGAAAGCAGGCTGTTTAGTGAAGAAGCAGAATTACTGGCAAAATTTAAATGAACAGTGTAACATACATACATACATATAAAAAAGTGTATTTAAACCCAAAGTATGATCCTTTTCATAAACCTAACCAAGTAGACTTAGTTTTTAAACCAAGTCAAACTGCAAACCTTTTTTTTTTTTTTTTTTTTTAAATCCACTCGTGTTTCACCAGTCACATGACTTAGCCCACTTCCATCCTTGCACCCTCCTCGTGCAGACTTTTGATGCTGTTTTAAAGGAAACGCTCCACCCATTATTTCCATTCAGGAAAGCCGAGTCACCACAGAATGAGATGATAAAAGCCTCATAAGTGTTTATAATAGATGGAGGAGGATGCCTACTCGCCATATGTATGGGGCTGATAACAGCTATTCAATTCTATTCAATAGGTGGACTTAGGGTATCTTCTCTTTTTACAATGTGATAAAATACTTAAAAATAACCAGTCCAAATATCTTTGTTGAAACTGGAACCAGACTGCGGTTGTTGGGTGAGCAATCGATAATCTGGGGGTTTTCCAAAATCCTACATATGAGAGAAAAAAACCAGAACAGTCACTGACCTCCTAACAACAAATAAGACAAGTGCATGACTAACCAATCAAATGCCATATACAGTCATCGATTTTTACATAAAATTATGCTTTTTTACTGTGAAAAAGAACTATGGAATTTACTCTCATTTATTAAGCAATCTTAACTTTAAAATTGGCAGTGCTATGCCATGATATATTTCATTACCTGCAAAGACATGAAGGATCTTTCAATGAAATATCTTAGCTTCCTCACATTAAGCTCCGTTTCAGGCCACTGCGAACAGCTGGAGACAAACATAAAGCTATGAAGGTAAAGATCAAATCCGAACTTGACATTATTGAGAAAAATCACGCTCTGGTCCATCCTCTTCATTAATGGATGGATGTATATATGGATGTATATTTTATTATTGATGAGGTTGACATTCAACTCTGTAATGGAAGCTGTGGTGAGTTTGCAAAAGGTAAAAGCAGAATGTGAGCTCATGACTAATAGTGTTGAACGCTTCAAATCAATGCCATTGTCGCATCATGTGAAGCACTTAGCTCCACCCTCTGATTTATTATACTGTACCAGTATTATTATAATTATAAAGAAAGAAGTCTACAAACAGCCATTACCATGCACATCAGTAGCAGAGGCAAGAGCATGCAGTGGCCTTGGCTTGCAAATGGACAATAACATTTGACAAAGAGCTGCAATAAATGAGCTGTGAAGGCTGGGCCCCTTACCTGTCAACATGTGACACTTAAAATAGTAATTTGTCCCTCTCGGGGGTTGTACATTCAAGGTATTGAATTTCCCTTTGGACCTGAGATTATTCAGCTATCACCTAGAAAGAAAGCAATACCTTTTAAAGACAGCTTAATGTCAATCCAGAAACTACAGTTTTGAACTTGAGCCGGCAAAAGCAAATTTATTAAGTCACAGTTCCTACACATGACACAAATTAGTATTTTGTGCTTCCTGCATGCTTATATAAGATCCCTGTATGTCAGGATTTGTCAGATTGTAATAAAGATCTACCGCAAGATACCCAGTGAATAACATTTCATAGTTGTCATCAGCATATGGCTCATAATGCCTTAATCTTTTATGCATTTTTTCCCCCCTTAAAACAACATAACGTCCATGAACAGGGCCTCTTTTGTCGTCTGTGAATGTCAACATCCCTGTTATCCCATCAGTTCCCTCTGCCTGAAACCTTAAACCGCCAAACACCTGTTCTTTTGTGTGAGCTGGCATTTTACAGCAGGGTTTCTCAGACACGCAGCGAAGCCTCTCCTCTCACTCGCTCACTCAGCCCTGTTATTTAGTTCGTACCGACCGCTCTCTCTTTCTCTCTCTCTACTTTCCTTTTACATGTCGTCAGCCCTTCTCCCCCTTCATACTCTGTTCCCTTCCTTTTACTTGCTATTGTCAAGTCTCTCTCTCTCCACACTTCTATGTCTCCTGCTCCATTTACCACATCACCTTTTTCCATCCCATCTCTCCATCTCTTTTAAATCCCCTTTTTCCTTCTCAATACACCACTCACTTTCTCTGTCTGTTTCCCTCTTCTCATCTCCCATGTCAGTAGACTTTTTTTCCCCTTTCTCTTTGAATCTTCCCCATCTTTTTTTTTTCTTGTAATACCCTTTCCCATCTTTTGGACTCACTTTGGCACTCTCATCATCTCACTTCTTTGTGACTGCCTGTCTTTTTCTTCCTTCCCCTTCATGTCTTTGCTATACTTGGTTTCTCTTTAAAAGTAATCTGTCTTCAACTGCTTTTCATTCACACAATGAGCCTAAAAGTACTTACTGACCATCCAATTCCAAAATGATGGTCATTACAGTAATATTCAGCATTAAGAGCCTCTCGGCTTGGAAAGGCTTTCTGTCAGATTTTGGGAACTGTTTGCAGGGATTTTCTCCCATTTGACCACAAGCGCACTGGTGAAGCTGGCCTCTGATGACAGGAGATAAGGCCTTGCATGCAGTCGGTATTCCAGTTCATCCCAAGTTGTTAGATGTGGTTGAGGTCAGGGTTTTGTGTGGGCCAGTGGAATTCTTCCATGACAAGCCTGAAAACCTATACCTTTGTTTGGCATTGTTGAAACATTAAAGTCTTAATTGAGGGGGAAAAAAAAGCTTGGCTAAGAATATCTTTTAGGCTTAAGATTGATCCACGTGCTTCCACAAATAATAAAACATAGCCCCTGATCAAAGTGGACACTTTGATTTATTTATTTTTTTACTTCTATTTCTTTAGAACTCTGATGCTGTGTGGTGTGTGGTTAGATGTTTTAAATCTTTTATACTGTATTATACCAAAGGTCATGTTTCCCTAACCTTAGCCAACTATTTTCATATCTTCTTCATAGTTATGCAAGACTCGAATAAAACAAATGAAGCATGTGTCTGTGCATATGTGCACTAATAATATATATTAACAATTCATTCAAAGCATTTGTACTGTTGTTGGAAGTTTTGGCTATTTTTAGTCTAGCTCCTGTCCTGAATCTACAGTTAATAACAGGTAAGCAGAAATAACCACAGAGAGAGGTTGGTGAGGATCTGCAGCCGTCGGGCTCTACTGTGGTTTGAGAAAACCAGGGTACCTTGAGTTGGTGATTATAGTAGAGATTTTCACATTTGGAAAAACATTCATAAATAAAATGGCACCAGCATTGCTTTGGTGGTTGTGACTGCTCAGACATCAGTCTCAATATTCATACTCATACGGTAAAAAGACAAATATGTACCTATGTATCTCTTTAAAACATCTTTAAAAAAAAAAAGTTATTACTGGCTCTACACTTTCTTTCCTGTGATTACCTTTCTTCACTTTCCTTCCTCTTACAGTAATATACCCATCTTCTCTTCCTCTTTGTGCCTCTTTCTGGCACTAACACTTCATGTCTGCTCACCACTCTTTCTCTTACTCTTCAACAAGCCTTCATTTTGGTTGTATGGAAGATGAGGTAAAAAGAAAAAAAAAAAAGCCCTCTAACCCTTCCCTCATCTCATTTCTTTTTTGAAAGCTAGTCTTTGTGGAGCTGCCGGGAGCAGCTCCAGTGTCTCCAACCGCAGCCAAGGCTCTTTTCATCGGGAGAGGTTTGAAATCTAACTGACCCTATTCATGCACTGCCAGGCCTTCGCTTGTGCTCATGCTACATAATACGAGGCAATGCAGCGACTGGGGAATGCGAGTTATTCAGTGAAGGGGGAGACAACAGCAGAAGAGCACAGAGGGAGTCTGGATCAAATCAACAGGAGGCAATTTAAAATGGTAAAATTTACATGGACTCCGTAAGACTTTATTCCCCCTTAGGGATTAACCTCAGCACTGTATTGTAGTTTGAAGGTTTGACCTCGGTTCACTTTAAAATTCACAAATATTTTTTTTCCCCTTTTGGGCTCATCGTTTATTGGTCATGCTGTTTTCTTTTTGTTCTGTACTTCCCGGAGATTCCCTTTCAGTCAGACAGCGAGTCCAGCACTGGAGTGCTTTCCTCTCTCTTTATATATTTATTTTTCTGTTGAAGACGCTTCTCTTTATCTGTTGAGACATGATAGTGATCACTGCTCATATTAAATTTCCAGTTGTTCAAGTGTTTATGTGGTATTTCAAACAAATTACAGCTCTCTAAAACAGAAAAAAAGAGCACTACAATCCTCACCCCTTCCCTCGTGACTGTATTATGAGGCAAACTTGCTCAACTCCAGGAAACCAGAAAACTTTGAAGTACCTCTCACATTTAGAGCACTCGCCTCCTCTTCACTTTCCTCTTTATTTGCCTGATTTTTTTTGCTGGTGCTACAGTTCTGATAACAACATAATCACATATCAGAATAAACTGAGAAGTTCAGACCCATTAATTATTGTTGAGTATTTTCATAAACTTCTATTAAACTTCTAATTCTTTTTTTCAATTTCAGCCATTTGGGAATTTGCATTTGATTAGGAGGCTAAAGAAAGAAAACTCACATGACTCTCATTCTCAATCTTCCAAAACAAGAATTCAAATAATAATCTTTTAAAAAATACTTATTAACTGGTGGTCATGTAAAGACAGATCCAGATCAGTGACATCATGCAAAATTCTGTATTATTTCAAATTTGTAATATCCAGGTGACATGGTGGACATGCTCTTACATAACAAGTAGCAACATCTTAGTTATCTTAGTTTTTGCTACAACAAATCGCTCTGAACTTTAATTTAATTCTGACATTCCACATAAATTTTGACATTTTGATCTAACATGGAGCTGGCATGGTGGTGTGATGGTTAGCACTGTCACCTCAGAGCAAGACCTTTCCATCTGGGTCCCTTTACAGTGGAGTTTGCATGATCTCCCGGTGTCTGTGTGGGCTCTCTCTGGCAACCCCTTCCAGTCCAACGACACCATTACATTAACTGGTAATTTTAAATCGACCACAGAATGATGGTTGTCTGTCTCTTTGTGCAACAAATTGGTGGCTTGCCCTTTGACAGGTGGGATAGGCTTAAGCCACCCCATGACCCTGAATTCGATAAGCAGACAAAAATGGATGGATCTAACGTAAACTTATCAACCACCTCATTAGTTACGCCTTTGTTTAACCAACTTTGATTGTCTTTTGCCTTGAGAACTGCCTTAACTCTCTATAGTATAGATTCCTCAAGGTACTGGAAACATTCTTCATAGATTTTGGGTCACATTCAGACCACAACACACTCCACACCATTACATCGCTACCATCCCCAGCCTGAACAGTTGATACAAAACAGAATGGATCCAGGACGCTTTATGTTGCAGCATAAATTACGACTCAGGAAATGTTTTCCAGTTTTCTAATGTCCAATTTTGGTGAGCATGCACAAATTCGAGCCTCAGTTTACTATTTTTAACTGACAGGAATGGCACCCTGCTTCTGTCACTGTAGACCATTTACTTGAAGATTTGTCATGAGTGGTTATTTGAGCTAGCTCACAGTAGTCTGACAATTCTTCTCTGACCTTTGGCATCAGCAAAACATTTTCAGGCAGAGAACTGCTACCATTCTCTGTAAACCCTAGTGATGGCTGTGCCGTAAAAATCCCAGTAGATCAGCAGTTTCTGAAATACTCAGATACTGTCACGTCCGGTGTAGCGGACGTGACAGTGGAGTTTGTAGAAAGGACCCAAAATGCGGCAGCTCTGGTGCAGGTGAGTATTTATTGAACAAAAGTGGATACAAACAGAAATGGCGAGGGTGAGCATGAACTAAGAAAACCTAAACTGGAAAAACTAACAGAACTAACCACAAACCAAGATACAGGGAGGTACGAGGAAATACATGGAGAGACGGACGGAGAGACGCAGGGAGACCGAGGGGAACAACACAGACAAACCAGCAACGAGGACGAGATAACACACACTATAAATACACACGCCAGGAATCAGGGGATGGGAAACAGGAGGGGAACACACCTGGAAGCTGATGAGGCAGGGGAAACGTAAACAGAACACACTGACATAAGACAGAGACCTTCACAATAAAACAGGAAGCACATACACGCAATGACACAACACACAAACTTCACACAGACTGGGGAACACAGAACATAGGAACATGAAACATGAACAAGGAACGTACGAGAACCCCAAAACAACCAAAACCACAGAATAATAATAAACTAAACATAAACATGGAGTCACAGACCCCGGACCATGACAGATACTCAGTCTGTCTGACACGAACAGACTGATCCTTTGCATTGTTCTTAAATCACACTGACTGGCTGGCTAATTCAATATATGCATTATCAAGCAGGTGTACCTAATGAAATAACTTGTGAATGCATATTTTATTTTAAAGATATGAGGCTGAAGCTAAGCAGGGAAACTACTCCACTTGCTGGCATTCAGATGGCATTCAGATACAGCATCAACAGGGGACTTGCCATTCTGTTAGGTATTTTAGGCAACCTTTAGCAAGCAACAAGCACAGTGAATGCAATGTGCGCAAATCGTAACCTATTAACCTTAATTTTTGGGCACATTTGAACTGCACATACATCTATTTTAATGCTTAATATCTTCATATAATGAGTCTGGTAAAATGTGATCTGTAAATCGGCAGATGGAGAATGAACTTTGCTCACTATATCACAATTTGGCTTTTACACATCATGCGCTGCACCAAATTTGGGGATTTGGTGCCAATTTTCTATGCAAAACCTTCTTGAATTTACTCAAAGTTGTTTTTTTTAATAAGTTTTCATTCAGAGATTCTGTGCTAAACTGTTTAAAACAGTATCTAAAAGCTTTATTAGGTTTGTTGTAGATTTAATTGTTGTGATTTATGAAAAACAACCATTTTAGACCAAAAAGCATCAAAACAGGATGGATTATTGCTCTTAATGTTCAAGACAAGCCTTCATCTCAATGAAAGATAGCACAGCTCTCTTGTGCAACAACAAAGCCTACTTGAAATTGAACTCTTCAATCATGAAGCATCAAAGCGCTTTACCAAAGAGCTGAAAATGATTATGTTAATCAGCACTGATCCTATCTGAAAAACAAGCGTATACAGCAAAACCTCTTTTAAACCCAAATGGCAACCTTTATCTTAACTTGAAAAACAAATAGACTTTCTCTACACCTTCTGAAGTTTTCATTGAGAAAGAGGCAATTGTAAGTTCAATAATCTTTTATTTAACAATTACTTACATTTGACAAAGCACAAATATTTTCTTTAAGGAACACTGGTTTTCGCAAATTAATAACACTTAACTGGTAAGACTGAATAAAACTTTAGTAAAAGTATATCTATACTAAATTAAATTAATTTTCTTCTTAAGCATTTAAGCCTCAGCCTACTTTTAAATTAAGCTCAAGTTTAGTCAAGCCCTCTGACTTGTAATGACCAAAAGTCAGCAGCTTTTCTGATGGCCAGCAGGGGGTGATGGCTCTAATTGCAGGCTTATGTAAAGGTTTATATAAAAATCTCCCTTCATTTATTCCCTCAATAACCTTTTTCTTATGGGTTTATTATGGTGGCCCTGAGAGGCCAAGCGGACTGCAACTTAAGAAAACACCAGCAATAAGAAAAACGCTGCAAAAGCACACAAAACACAACGGAAATAGGAAAAACGACAACGGAAATAGAAAAAACGAAAACGGAAATAGGAAGAAACATATTTCCAAAAGCACAAGGGAAGTGTTTCTGGGGAGACAATAACCCAACGGACCAGTTGCAGGAACCCAAAACATGGTAGGTGTGTTTTATCAAGATTCATTTTAAAACTGATAACAGATTTTTAGGCTAATAGTTAGGCTAACACACTTACCTTTCCTTATCATCTTTCCTCACAAAACCGATAGATCCTCCACTTCTTTTAAGTCTCTCCCAGTGCAATTCTTAGCATATTTTGGTTCCTGCAACTGGTCCGTCGGTTTATTGTCTACCCAGAAACACTTCCCTTGTGCTTTTGGAAATCTGTTTTTTCCTATTTCTGGTTTTGTTTTTCCTATTTCTATTTTCTTTTTTCCTATGTCCGTTGTGTTTTGTGTGCTTTTGCAGCATTTTTCTAATTACTGGTGTTTTCCTAAGTTGCAGTCCGTTTGGCCTCTCAGGGCCACCGTAGTAGGAAAAACGTCCTGTTGCTAATTTTAGGTCTTTTTTAAATTACACTAAATTTGTGAGCATTATGCTCTGTAACAAATATTTTAGGGCAACTTTGCTACCTTTTAAGTAACAAATCACAAATGAATGAAAGGTCTCAATTTCTGAGTCACATGCAGTCTTTATTTGTGAAGTCTGTATTGAAAGTTAGTGCTGTGCCAAATGCTGAACTCAAGGCTTTAAAACAACTCATCACAAATCAACTGACAATGTTGCAGTTGCTAAATCCTGCTTCAGTATAAAGTCTATAGAAGGAAGTAACTTTTGAAGTATAACATTATATATTCTGGAATTGATTTGTGGGACATAGCTTTACAGTGCTCACAGGCTGTTCTCACAGTCATTGAATTTGACCATTTTTCACATGATTAGATGCCAGACTGCAATAAACTTTTTTAGCATACATTATTTGTCTTTGTTGTACTGAACAGCATTGTTGGGCACTGGGTGCCTGCGTGTCACTTTTGAAATGTAAATATATTGTATGCTTGCATGTTTAAAAACATTTCTTATTTAGGAATATCTTTTGATATTTACCAAACCCAACTGAATGTTTAAATCTTTACATTAGTATCAATATTGATATTAATATTCTCAAACAACAGCAACAAATCTTACTCTAGTTTGTCCTTTAAAGCTCCATTTTTTGTATTGTGCTGTGAAGATTGAACATATTTGGATTTTAGAAAGCTGGTTGGAAAAGAAAAAAAAGGAAACATGGCACAAGTTGCATGTTACAAGGTATGTTTTCCAACGTTAGGCCATTTATTAAATAAACAATTAAATCATTATTAATTATTACACTCATTACCATTACCACTCATTCTAGATCCGGTGAGTAATGAAAATGAAACCTAAATCTAAAAATAAAATAAATAAATCATTAAACAATTAACCCAATATCACGTGTTAAGAAAGACCTACGGGTAAAGCAAGCTTTGCCTTCTTTCATTTATTTATTTTTTTTTATGTTGACTCAAGACAGAATTTGGTGGAATTATAAGAACTTATCACAGAGATCAAATATGCAATCTTTCTGTTGCTGGACTGCTCTCTCACACAAGGCCAGAAGGTTTGTGAGTAGATGTGCAAAATGTGCTTGTGTAAATACAGACAAGCCTAATGGTCTGTGTGTTTAAACTCTTCAATGGGATAACAGTGGGGCTTTGGCAGATCATAATGGGAACACCAATGTGTGAAATATGTTATGCAAAGACAGCAGGCAAGTGATGTAGCAAAGGGCCACCGTTTGGCACTAAGTCGAGAGAGTCAGCAATAAACGGGGACTAAAGTAAACACCTGCTGACATTCAGTCTTGGCCACCACAAGAGGTGCCTTCCAAAGCCGACCAAGTGAGACAAATTATGGGAAGAGTACGCTGTCACTCCCCAGTCATGAAGCAGGAAAGATCGCTTTTCCTGTTTGGTGACTGAAAGATTTTTCAGGAGAAATGGTTATTACTTTATATATGAAAACTCTAGATTTATTAAGACATTGAAAGTTTAGTTTGGCAGTATTCGTGAAAATAAACTCATCCCCTCTCTGCTTGTTAATTGTGATTGCATCGTGGGAAAAGTAAAAAAAGAAAAATACTGTACCTTTCTTCTACAATATTTTTTCCATACAAACTGAGGAACTTGTGTCTTTTAAAGCCTACTGTGTGTACAGCAGATGCAAAATCAACTGTACAAGTTTGTTATGGCTCAGAATTGTCCATCTGGTGCATTAACTATAAAGAGACCATAAGTAACGCCCCATCCTGTTAATTTAGAAGACGTTTTAATCTTGTTGGGGTGTTTTGTCTGTATAATTTCAAATGCAGAAAACCACCAGATGGACATAAATATTCATAAATTAAAAAAAACTGAAGTAGTGTTTATATATTTTGTGAAAAGGTGAATAATTACCTTGAGCTTGGTCACTTGGTGTTCTCGATCCCCTTTAATCTCTCAAACAAATGTCATTATTTCTGCCAGCAGAAAAATCTTGTGGGGCTCGACAATTCCATCACTGCTAACAAAACAGTAGGTATGCTGCCTTTTCCAGCCAATCATTGCATTGACAACAATCACTGAAATGGGAACATAATTAAAAATCCAATTAATCATGCAGCTTTGGACCAAAAACAGTGAAAACTGTGGGCTGACCTTCAAAATACAATTTTCTCTCTGCCCTTAAACTATAAAGAAGGAAAAAGAAATACCTAAATATTTTTTCTTTTTTTAAAAAATTAATTATAGAGGTAGATTGAATACTTACAGGGCACAAACAAAGAGTCATATGGGGTTGATGCGTTGTGACCAATCAGTCAGTTCAGTTATGAACAGCAATTTAGTGGTTAGGTTATAACCTGCAGCTATATATACCTTGATGAAGGCGATAGCAAAATAAGTTAGGGGTAAATGCTCAGGAGGAAATCCAAATAGCAACCATTTCCAACAAAATCTTTTATGTCATCCTCCGTTTCATAAGACCTTTATTATATCATTTATTTTCAACCATCATTCAGTTTAGAACAAATGAAATTTGTTTTTTCCAGTTTCCTATCTGTCCCTTGGTTCTGTCCAATTCTTCAAGAACACATAGCTCTCCAATATATTAAAAACACATTGTATGAGAGTTTCTTTTTTTAATCTCCTACCAGCAGCAGCATAGTTATTGTGTCACTCTATCTGAACAATAGAAATGAGTGTAACTCCACCTTTCCCTGACATCGACATATGGGCCCTGTCATGATCCTGTTTCCAGGATGAGCCTAACTCCTGGGCTACTAATGCACACGCACCATTTATGCCCAGCATACATGCCTGGACAAACTCATCCGGACACATTCAGCTACAATAGTGTCACGCCTGGATTGGCTCTGTGAGCACTGTCATGGCCTGTTGAGCACGCAGAGGGGTTGTGGGTGGCAAGGGCTGTGAAATAACAGGGTGGGGGACGTTCTGCAGTGTGTTGACTCTCTGTCTTACACTGTAAAATGAACCAGTCTGCTGAATACGATAAGCAGTTTCGATCAAAAATTATACCGATTAAAAGTAGGGATGGTAATTTGTCATGAGTACACAGATCTAGATGCCAATTTGTGTATCAGGCACTTTCTATTGTCTACTTCTTCCTGTGGACAGGAGATAAGGACTAGTCAATCCTGGAAACCAAATCATTGTGCATGTCTGCTGAACTCAAGAATCATCCCTTTTATGTTTTTTTTTTTTTTTTTTTTTAAGGAGACCACCCTCTTATCCAGTGGACACTTCAGAAAAGCAAACAATCAGGTTCAGGAAAAGCAGCAGTATTGTTGCAACCCCACATTTCCCATAAGAGCCCTCCTCCTGCCCTTCTTCTAGAGTTTGAAACCAAACCTGAATGAAAGCTGAACAAAGAGCAGCTGTCAGTGGTATAGATGTACTGGATTAAGCAGAGAAATGAAGACCTGTTGTAGAGTTCAGCCAAATAGACTCCCTGGATCTAAGAGGCAGTGGCAAGGAGCCACATTTCTTTCATGACAGACTTTTAATGAGCTCTAATTAAATATCTGCGGGCTCAGCAGTTGTCCAGGGGGTAAGTGGTGGATCGCTGGCCACCTAAGAAGGAGTAACAAGAAAAGGAAGAAATAAACTCTTAAGAAATAACTTGCTCTAATGCTGCAGTCTTTCATTTGTATGTTATAATCATACCAATGGCAAATTTAAATATTTTTGCTCGAGTACCTCCATTCGATTAGTATGAACCAAGCAAGGCTGAGCTGAGTGCATAATCACTCAAGTGGAATGTGAGAGGCTGAAATGCTCATTAAAGTAGTGAAAAACTGACTGTTTGAATAAAGAAACTTTTAAACAAAGCTCATATAAATGATGAATGCGTATGACTCTAATTTTAAGTAATACATTTGAACGCCACTGATAAAAAGTTCTCCACAAATACAGTACCTTTTCCATTTCCTTTACAAAGTTCTGTCATCTAGCTACTTGATATGTCACACTGAACAATCAATAAAGAAAATCCAGGGAGTGAACAATCAGTATTCTCATCAATTAATGTCAAGGATGGATAATTGATTGATTCATCCTCTTGGGAGCATGAATGTCTGTCCCAAACTTTGTGTCAATTCATGTAGGAGATCTACATGAATTGACCTCCTGACCACAAAGATACTGGATCAACATAAAGAAATTAAATCTCCTGGAAACCATTAGTTTCATTGCAGACTAATGGCTTCCAGTTGTTGAGATGCTTTACTAAAAATATAAAAATAATATGAAGACACTAGTGGAAAATTTAGGGTTCCATATGTTGTTAAAAATGAATGTCAATCATAATAGTTTTTCTCCCCCGTTTACAAATGACCAGGCATGTATACTTTATATATGTAATATGAATATTATTTTTCAAACAACATATTTTTGAGTTGCTTTCAAACAAATTTCATTTCCAAAAAAATGCAACCTATACCTTCTCTGAACAAGTCATTAAATATTAACATATTAAATTAGGTTAGTTGTGTTATTTAGGTTGGTAAACTAGTTGGTTAGGTGATTAATACAGTTATAACCTGTTAACAATCATTTAATACAATTATGGTGGTTAGTATGTGTTAGGATTTCTAAACTACAAAAAGACTTGTAAATTCCAGCTGGGTTTAACCCTCTACTGCATAGTGTTGCCCTGAGGCAACAAACCACATTTTCATGCCTTACACTGGCCCTTCAAAAAAAACAAACTTTTTTTTTTCAAATAATGCTACCAGGCACATCTCTTTCCAATAAAATGATGAGTTGAAGGTGGTGTGACTTTCATTGGGGGGGGCAGGACCCCTTTCTGCAAGCTGCACTACACGAGAGACATCTCCATTAGGAGGCAAGATAAAGATCACTATTTTACATGTTTATAGTGAAATAAATGTATATTAAAAATGCTTGTATGTGCATGAATATGTTAAGAAGCATATTTGATTGTTTGTTCTACTTTTTTAAATTTATTTATACAGTAAAACTGTTAAAAAACTGTTAAAGGCAACACTGCGCAGTTAGCCCAATTTTTTTCAGGCAATATAATGCATTTGCATATGTGTGTAGAGATGTGTTTGTGTGCATTTATATGATCATAGTCAATGCTTTTTACTTTACAATCTACTCATAATTACAGGACATGGATGTAAAAACCTTTTATGCAAGGAAACCAAGGGAATGTGCACTTTCTGTCCTCAGAAAGTGAGGACAGTGAGCTTTCAGGGAGTGACAGTGAAGTAGAGGAGTGGATCCCTGAATGAGGTTTGAGGGACACTTAGGAGCTCAGGGGTCAGTTGGTAAGTAACTGTGTCTTTGTGTGTGTTAGTGCCCACATAGCAAGCAGGTCTGGCCAGGATCTGGTATCAAGCCAGCACTTTGAGTAATCTGGGAGAGTAGAAAAGCGCTATATAAAAATCAGTCCATTCACTGTCTGAACAGAGTTTTGGCATGTTACTTTTGCACTGTTTTGCATGTTCCGGCACATGTTGTTATTGCATGGCTTGATTAAGGTACACATTATGCTGACATCTGGGGCCAGAGCTGAAACTGTTCTGGGCCAGCACAGGGCCAGCAGTGTGTCTACAACTGGCCCGTGGCTGCACACCACCTACAGATGGCCCACATACCGCAATGAATAACGGCCCTTTTGGTGGCCCAGATCAGGTTTGCCAGAGGTAATCCACACATGGGCCAGCACAGGACAACCAGGGTGTCTGAAACTGGCCTTGTGCTGGCCCGTGTGTAGGTCACCTCTGGCAAACCAGGTCTAGGCCACCAAAGGGCCGTCATTCTTTGCGGTATGTGGGTCACGTGTAAGCACATTGTGTGGGCCTGATCCCTGCCATACCAATATTGCTGTGTGGGTGTCAGTGTGTGTGGTCATGTATTACTTATTGTTGTGGGGACACAAATTTGTTTACACACTCACATTGTGAGGTCTCGCCTATTTTATGGGGACAAATTGCAAGATAAATCATTCAATTTTAGGGTGAAGGCTTGAGTCAGGGTTAGGGTAAGGTTCAGGCAGGGACTTGTGATGGGTAGAGTCAGGATAAGTCTCCAGGAAATTAATGTAAGTTAATGTAATGTCCCCAAAAGTGATGGAAACACAACGTGTGTGTGTCTGTGCGCGCGCGCATGGGGTTAGGGTCAAATGTTGGATGTATTTTGGTGTTTTATTGTTTTGTGAAATGTTTACATTGTTTATTTGTTGTTTATTTATTTGTTCATCCTTGTTGTACTAATACAACTTATTATAGAATAACTTGGCATTTTACTACCCTTGTTGCACAGTGAAGCAACAAACCAATATCTGTTTGGGGTGGGGGGGGGGCAGGGTGTCAAATTTTATGATTGATATCTTATTAGGGACCCTAAAGCTCCCCCAAAATAGGGAGAAATATTTTTTTCCCCAAAAATTAAAAAGTCATGCAGTAGAGGGTTAATTTAGTCATGTCTTAAGGTAAATCTGGGCTTAAGTTTGACATTTGTACACCATGTTGCTATAGCAACCACGAATACCACAGTTTCTTGTAATATTACAGCCATCATTTTGTCTAAATGATGCCCAAGCAAATATTGACAGACCTTTTTATGTTTTAATCTCCTATTTCATTTGTTTTCTTTGTAATGATTTTGATATGGTAGTTACATTTTTTCTTGTTTAACCTATTTATGAAGTAAAATTTAATAATTCAGTAAAAATTATGAGAGACAAGACAGGAATAAATAGATAATGTATGACTTAATAACAATAATACTATACAAACAAAATAGAAGAACAATGTACACTAGGTACACAAAAGGTGGAATGTTAAGCCAAGCAGCACTAGAAGGTTGTGTGCTTAAGCATGACTGTTGCTTCTCCTAAACTCCCGACACTCTGCAGTGGAACAAAGTGCAACTTTAACTGAAAAAACAAACAAACAAACACAGCTCCTCCTTCTTCGTAAAGCAGAAACTCTTCCTCCCACTGATTATTGTGGGATGAAAAGCTTTTACATTACAGTAAGTGAAGTCAACAAAAAAGCCTTGCTCTGGAGCTTCCGATTCATCATTATGTGCCGCATTCCTGTGCACGATCCGTGTGAACACCTTCCAGAAAGAACGATTCCTTCCGCCTGGCTGTGTTTTATTCATGGGTGCCTCTCTCTGCTCCATTAAGCAGCAGAGGTATCTCAGCCTTCAGGAAGATGGGTATTGTGCAGTACAATTAGGAAAGAGGTGACCAGGTAATATATGTAATATTTAAAAGTAGATATTTCCTGGAAGGGCTGTATACAAGAGATGTCGAGCCATAGTGGTGTACTCTCTAACTAACAGACCACCAGAGATCTTGCAAAAATATCCCAACTTCAGGACAGAGTTGATCAAATTGGATTGGCCAGCATCATTGTTTATGCCCTCTATGAAAACTCTTATTAGTGTTTTGTCATTTGACGCTCTGACTGGTAATGGAGTGTCTCTACTTTTTAATTCATCTCCATCTAAAAACAACAGCTTTGATTACATGCACTTACAAATCCTCTGCATTTTTATGACAATGAGATGCTACATCTCATTCTCATGCCTTATTCTTTTATTGCATTTTCCACAGAGCTGCAATTCAAAACTTACCCATGCTAAAAGTTCCCTTGTTCTAGCCCCTAAAATAAATCAGCAAATGTAATTATTTCTGCTTGAGCATCTGAGAAATGTTACTAAACCTGGACCTCACCGAATATGCATTTGGCCGAGACACTGCTTTTTCCCATGATTGTCTAAGCGCTTATATAACTGGAGTTATCCCTCTGCTAATGTTTTGTAATACATTAAAACTGAATTGTTTATGGAATGTTTTGATTCCCTCAGCTGATAGGTGTAGGCGGGAGAGGTCTGAGACAAAGAATGCAGTGTGAGGGAAAAAGAGAAAGAAACAGGGGAGGGACAGAGAGAGACACAAAGAGAAAAAGACGCCTGCACAACTCGTCTGTACTGAGGATCTGTCTCATGACTTAAACATTCTGGGGGATAAAATATGCCCACACTGCAGGAATTCTTTTCTCAGTAAAACCTGCAGTTTCAGCAGTGCGAGAGGCATGCATCAATGCAGCATTGTATCAGTGTGTTGTGACCATATTGTGCTGCCTCATGGTTGTAAAGTACAATCTAACAATACCTTTGCATTGCAGCACAACAGTAAAGGGACATAAAACACTACTGCAGAAACCTCATACATTTTGTATGTTACAGTTTCTTTCCGATATGTACATTTCTTCAGTCCCTTTAAGTAACAATAAATGAGCTCAAACGTTTTAGTGGTCTAACTTTTAGATGTATTGCATTTATCATGATCCCATTACACTGGAACCAAAACACAGTTCACTAGTGTACATTAACATCAAAATACATTTAAGTTATGTATACAGATTGGTGCATAAACAATAGAACTTGGGATTTGTTACTGTGTTGTTCAAGCATTCTTTGAATTCTCTTGTGGAAGGATGAGAAAAATACCTTAAAATCCATTTCCAAATTTGGTGTTTTGATAATTTTCATAGAACAGCCCATTGTCATTTCAGGGGTGTTATATAGTGCTGTTCTAACAAAGCAACTGGCATCTCACAGAAATGCACAGGCACACGTTGGTGTTCATAGTTCACCACACGTGGAGACATTAAAAAAATCCCTTGGAGTCACATTTTGAATGTGTGGTTTGTCAGCTTGAAGAATGATGAAGGCTTACATTTCAACCTAAATGATCTACTAAACCTAACCAAGTACGTTTTAATGTCTTATTCTAATCAGTGACTGAAAGCAAAAGTTTAAAAAAAAAAGGTGCAAAGAAACAATTTAGTGAGTGAGCAGAAGTGCAAAACAGGACACAAACAATGATCTTCTGGGTAGCCTGTACTCTCCTCGTTTCGTCCAAAACAATCTAATACAGGACACATAAGCTTTGTGGATTCTACTTCTTGACATGGCATAAGATTTGTAGTCAAGCTGGCGGAATGGTTTTAATTATGTTTCTTTTTCTTTCTTTCTTTTTGGACAGACAGGGAAAAACCAGATGACTCATAATATTTCCTGGCATTTTATTTTTATTTTTTGAAGTTCTTTAAAGTTCTACCAATTCTTTCAGTATGTAAAATTGTCCACCATATGTCTTCAGACTTTCTCTGATGAATAGTGGAACAAAGAGTTGAGGAAAATACATAAAATAATGTATCTGTAAATGCAGTTACTTTGAGTTAAAAAAGCTAAAATAAAACCAACAAATAGAAACACCCTCCTTCTGTGGAGTTTAGGGGATGGCACATCATGTAGACATTGGCTGACTTGCAACAAATGCTGGATGAAGAATAGAATGTGTGGTTCGACATGCCAAGCAGCCTCGCATCTACCGGGACATTTATTAGGGACTGCATGGATAATCCATCCCACACATGAAAGAACTGTGCAAATAGAGAGGTCGGCTAGTGCAGCTCAGACTAGCCATTAAGTCTCTTCCCTGCAAGCCAGTTAGTGGCTAGTTAGCTAAGCTATCAAAGTTAGGTGCTGTCAAAGTGCAGTTTCTGCACAGGACAGAGGGCTTTTGAATCACCGGGCTGAAGACAGAGATAGTTAGACTGCAGTGCCGTGAGAGTATGTTTGCTCCTTTTTTTACTGGGAGATGCACAGTGCGGCAGAGCAGACAAGGACTGCTCTTGAACTTGCTCTTAAAAATAGGGCTGGCGCCATTTTGGTTTTTTGGGGCAGTTGGTGCCCACAAAGGCGCTGCATATATATTCATGCACTACTGCTGTGGGCTCCAGTAAATGTACTGCTTATAGCCTGTATAATGTGTTTTTCTAATGTTATAGTTTGCACTTTCGCTGATAAAAAAAGTAGACCTGCCAGTGTTTGCAGCTTATCACTCACCACTCACCACTGCCACCTTGTTTGTGTTAATGTACCCATAGCGAGACTAAGAAACATTGGTCTGACTTATCAAGATATTAAGCACCTTAGCAGGTCCGCTTAGGAGGGTTGCTGATGCTATGGTAAGTGAAACCAGACCAGAAAAGATATCCTGGGCATGTTTAACTTTCCATTGCACAGGCTGCAGGTTGTTTACTCATTTCTTCAATATTGATGGTGTCTCCATATCTTGCAGTTGTGATGGAACTGTTTTCCATTATGTAACCATGGCTTTTGGTTCTGTATGATCACACTTACCTTTACTGTAAGTGGGAGGTGGGAGCTTCCAACTGTACAGTAATTAGTCTGGAAAAATAAGTTAAAGGGTCCAATGCTGCTGTTGCTAACACTTGACAAAAACTGGAATGCACTGAAGGTCAGATTCCAGCAGAAAAGTGTTATACAACCCGGAGTGGGTGGGAGGGCACGGAGGAGGGCTTTCATTCGCTTGTCTTGCTGACTTCAGAAGAACCACAAATTCCTCGGGGGTATTTATCTGTAGCAAGGTGATTTCCAGGCCTGATCAACCACATATTGAGAAGTGAGTGGAAGAACAGGTAGAGGAGAAGGGGAAAGAGCAGTAGAAAGCAGTTTATCTGCGCTGTGATGATACTCTGAACAAAGATTGCAATAAAAAGGAAGAAAGAGTGATTTTCATTGTCAGGTTGAGGTACCGGAGGAAGAAATGGAAGATAAAAATGGTGCAAATGAAAGGGGAATCCACATTTTCATGAAGTATATGTGCAATAAACCTGAATGTCGTTTAACTCAATCATGCTCTCTCAGCCCGACCTCAAATACACTCACATTCTATATCCAGCATCTCTTCTGTCCTTGTGACACATGATACAATGCTATCTCTGATGCCTAATCCACAGCAACATGGGGATACTAGAGGGCTCATGACACAAATTGAACATTTCAACATGGTGTCCAGGAGTGCAAGGACTCGACTTACACTATCAGAAATCTAAATGACATGCCTTTTGTGCCAGTTCCTGCGTACAGTAAGGAAATTGCACATGGGATTGTGGAAGACATCCATTTTATGTTCCAAATCCTTCAATAAAACTCTCACATCCTCCCCACCCCGACCACCATCTCTGTGATAACAAAGAAGGTGTTCTCGTTTGTGAAGCCAACTGTGCCTTTATTTTGATTCATTGAGACATTAGCATTTAGATAACCCTTCTGAATACAGGACATGTGGGAATTGAAAACAGGAACCAAATAAATAGTGTGAATAATCAGTAGTTACGTTCTGAATTAGCATTAGTTTGTCTTTTATCCTTTAAAATAAGAAAACACTAGCAACAACCGTTTGTTTTGTTCTCCTGTTAGACTAGAGATAAATAGAACGGAGGAGGAAAAAAACGAATATTTTATAGGGTCTTTGTTGCCAGTGCTTTAGGCTGACTGCAGCAGCGTTTTCATTTCAATCACACCACAGATGATTTGCAGTCATAAGCCATTATTCCTTTTCAAAGCAAAAATGTAAGTTGGGAAACCTGTCTCTTAAATTAATTGGTACCAAATTAAATGAATGAAAACAAATAAAACAAACAAAACATGAGCTACACTCTTTCAGTGATCTAGACTTGAAATACTATATGAAGGAAATTAGCAAGGATTATATATAAGTTGATATCTGTTGATATCAAATCAACTTGCGCTACAGTGGATAAAGTCCTGCATATCAATTCAAATTACCCATAGCACAGCTTCTATGATTTTCTGATACTTCTGCCCATTCCAAATTGGTCATTTAACATAATCAACACTGAAAAAAGCAAGATTATATAATTATATAAACTATATAATGGTGATTTCATCTAGTAAAAAAGTTTCACCTGGGTGGTCAATATGCAAACTAACTGCAGGCAGTGATTTCATGGGCCCCAGTTTCTTCTTGATTTATCATTTAGGATTCTTCTCCTGCTCTCATGTATTATAGTCACATCCAGGCCTTTTATTTGATTTGTGCCACCAATTAGTATGTGATGGAAATGGCTGGGACCTCACAGAGATCAATCTCAGCTCCGGTGAGACAGACATGGGCAAAATATTGTCTTAAACACTCAGACTGGTTCTTTTCAGATGTTATTCTGTGGAAGTAAGCATTTTTTAACATTTGTTTTCAATTTTGAGCTAACATATACTGTAACCCTCTAAAGTTTTTATTCATTAAAACTGAAACTAATTTCATGGAATAATTTCTTTTGATGTCATTCACTTGGTATTTTCTTATATTAAATAAAATCCGTGTTTCTTCTGAGCGGCACGAAAAAGGACATGTTGGTGGTGCAGGGAGACCCAGAGGCAATCAGTATTCTGGTCACCTGCTGCACAACATAAAGAGCATGCTAGCAAGCTGTGGACTACCAAACACACAGCCTACCAATACATGCAGAGACAGACACATATGTGCACACACAATTGGCCACACAGCGCGTTTCAAAAACCTTCATTGAAATAAATGGCAACCTCTCCAACAAGCTGCACCTACAGCAATTTCTTGCCTTTAGCAGCAGTTGTGTGTGTGTGTGTGTGTGTGTGTGTGTGTGTGTGTGTGTGTGTGTGTTTGGGTGGGGGGCAGCCTGGAGCAGATGATTAAAGTCTGACAAAAGGTTAGGAGATGTGACAACATGGCTGCAAGTCAATCAGCAGGGTGCAATATAAGAACCTTGCCCAGAGACCAGGTAATGGAGAGGAGGATAAATAGGAGGGGGAATAAGAAGGGGGATGGGAGGCATAATAGAGTGATGTTGCACAACACGATCAACTTTCAACATCTCTTTGATGTCCAGGGTGTAAATTTACTCCTCCAGAAAAAGAGGAGCATTTTTGCTGGACAACATCAGTGATTAAATGGTATTAGGGGGTTTTCTGCCTCAAGCGCTTGAATAAGAGGTTAAATCAGGCATATATGAAATGAGTAAACATGTCTAAGTAAAACATGTCTGAGGTGTGGAGGGCCTGCAGCAATGGCAGGTGGTAGTTAACATTTCAAAGTGTAAGCACTGTGAATGCCTATGATATTTTTTGAAAAGGGGCAGCAGAGAAAATAAACTAAAAAGAAGATCCCAGGGAGACAAAGACTTGACCTGAATGGAAGGTAGTGTTGTGGTGATGCAGAGAAGAAAGAAGCTGGAAGGAAGAAGCATTTCTGAGCTGTCACATGCTGTGTTAAGGTGCAGAAAAAGCTCACAGTGATATCACAAAGGCATTTTGTCACCTACACATCCACACTCACAGAATTCATAGTAATCAGGCTGAAAAAATGCCATTACCATTTGATAACTGATGGCCTGCATGCGTCTGTGTGCCTGCATATGTAATGATAGAGAGGTTTTATATGTATTCACACACGTGTGCTTGTACATCATTGTGTGTTAAGCATGTCTCACTAGTGGTGTCTCTCTCTGCTTCCACCCACAACACCCTCACTCAACCCAACCTCCCACTCTTGCCTGTCAGTAGTGTGGGCCTCTTACTGGGGGCCATGGGCTCAGTCGCCACGGAAACTGCACCAAAGCAAACAAAGGGGTGGAACGGAGCTTAGGGAATACGGTGACACAAAGGGGCTACCTTGCACTGTGGAAGATTTCAGGAGAGACTCAAACAAAGCCGAGCTGCCACTAAACAGTGAAGTCGGCGTAAATAGTTCTTGTTGTGGCTGTCATTAGCAACGCCGCTTCTTAATGCTCACTGCTGAAATCCGCAGTGTGCCGCTGTGCACGAGCGCTCAAGATTTAAAATTAATTCCTAGTCTTTCTCTTCTCCAGGCTTTGGAATTGCTTTATTAACATATGCAAATGACAACTTTAGAGATATGATTAGTGAAATTGCACACATTTTCTGTGATTTTCCATGCAGTGCATAAAAGGAGTCAATCCAAAGTCGTTTCAATCCATCCTCTGCTTATCACTGTGCATTTTGTCAGTCAAGCTGCTGTGGCTGACTTTAAACTGATAAAGCCTTGATTCGATTTCTCACTGAAGCTCCAGCAGCAGATAGCATTAACACCATAAGATGACTTTACACCATCCATAACAATAACAATGAGAACGTTAAGGTTATAAAGATTTGCTAGTAAAATTAACCAGATTATTGAAAATGAAACTCTGTCATAATATGGAATTAGCTAACAACATAAAAGATATGTCTTGAATATTTTATATTCTATTTCAAGTGATTGATATTTCTGCAGTCAGGTACTGTAGTAGTGACTGATAAGAAAGCAGACATGGGTACATTCAGGAAGTCATTGGTCTAAAGACGGATTACATTTTCGTAGGGGGGCTGTGGTTGGTCCTGTCTACTGAGACTCATTAAGAATGGCCTTGACATTAAGGGCCCTCTCTTTTTCAACCTGTTTGCAGCCATGATGCTGAGATCAAACAGAGTGCTATAGGTGAGGGCACTCTCAATGGCCTAAAGCTGGTCATTCATCCTTTTTAAAGACAGGAAATCAGGCTAAATGGAGGTCCGGCTCCTCCTCCACCCTGCTAAAGAGGCTTCAGAAGCTGTAGAGTTTTTGCAGTAAAGAATTTCAAGTGGCCATGGGCCTTTGAGGGGGACTGCAGGACCAATAAAACTCGGGATTACTTGTGTCAAAGAAACACACCTGCATTTCATACATTATCAGGGTCTTTTCCTAATCACCAACTCCAGGCAAGGCAATGAAATGCTTCTTTTCCAGGAGAAATTCAACCCGAGGCAATCATGTATTAAAATATTTCTCACAGGTTTTTACTTGTCTATGGTATGCACTTCCCAGTGTCTATGCCTGTGCAGTTCAAGTAACAAAAGAAATAAAGGGCCTTTGTTTGATTAGGCTGACATATCTTTAACTCTGACTTTTCAGCCTTGACATCAGCCCATTGTGATTTTCTTCTAGTGCTACTATTCTTCCATCTGTATAGAGGAAGCATTACCCATACCTTCATTGTGTTCCTATGTCTTTACCAGGAATTGGTGTTATTGGTCATACGAAATTATTGGCCTGTTGTTCATAAAAATATTCATGAAATCAAAAGTAATACAGTAAAAAAGTTTTCATGTGTGTAATTGTAAATTCAGTCATGTCACACATCTTAAGTGTATAAAGAAAGAATGCTTTAGCATTTGCAGATGCACTGTGTTTCCTAATAGTGGGTAATGGAAGTGTTTCTTTATATATTTATATTCCCTCATGTTAAGCTCCAGCTACACAGGCCTAGAGACTGGTTGGTGACCCCTCACAATAACCAGTTACTATGGAAAACTGTTTATTCTCTGACCTGTTGATGAGTTGTTGTTGGAGGATGCTGGCAATCACTATGAAATCCATTGCAAAATTCTGAGTCACCCCAATAGCAACTACAGGTCACTGGGAAAAATATTTATTAATCTGCGTTACAAGTGACTGCTGCAAGTTGCTGTCAGTTACAAGATAAAATTGTTTGCAAAGAGTTGTATGGTGCTGCACCAGAAAACTTGTTATGATTGCTATAATATTGCCATGGTTGCACATTGTTTGCATAAAATATGCATGTCTGCAAACACTTGCCAATTACTCTTGAAGTGGAAAAAGGGAACAAATGTCAAAAGGTGCAACTTTAACTTTAAAGACAAACATTCTTCTTTTCTTCCATCCATCCATCGAAGAAAAGGAGAATGTTTGAATCGTGTAAAAAAATTTTCAGGTTTTACTTTCCGCTTGTGGTTAGCAAGAGTTTGGAGACAAATTGGTGTCTTCCATGCAAACTATTTCACCTAGTGATTGCAAGCAATCCCCAGCAACCACTAGCCAACTGAATAGCCATAATACATATTTTTCCCTGTTGAATGGAGGGTGCTGAGTGTTTGCCAACCAAGCTTTAGGCCTGTGTGACTGAGGTCTTAATTGGTTAGTTTACCTTTGCCAGTTCTGTCTTAACTTGCGTTCTCACTTTGTCACTAGGAAAATATAAATCTTAAACCAGATTAGTTTTTGTTTTTTTGTTTTTGTGTTTTCGTGCGGTGCATGGTGTAATTTTGTGATGGGAGCCAGTCATTATTACATACTAGCAAACATAATTTCTAAGGTAATGAAATTATGCTGTACTCAGTTCAAGCTGCGGAGGAGTCACAGAAAGGGCCACTCAAGCAAGGCAACCAAAGTGAACATAAACTTCAAATAGAGAAAGAGAAAGGTTACAATCACTTCACATTGTGCCAATAAAGAGAAAAATATACACAACAATAACGTCACATTATTACACACTGTGCTTTTAGGAATGAAAAAAGGTGAAAAGCTGGATTTCAAGTGGTCAAAATATTTCAGATAAAATCTAAATTTTAGCATCATAAAAATATTACCTTTGGGGAAATTTAATAAATATTAAAATAAAATGATTTTTTGTTTAACAGCAACCATTATTAGATTAATATTTGCTCATCAGTGCACATACCCATTTAACTTTTTAATAAAATACCATGATCTGAGCTTAAAATTAAAATTATGCTGTAGACCTGCCTAATACAACAACAGGCTTTTGCAGCACTGTGTCAGTATACAGTATCAGGCCCCAGGACTCAACATTAAAGGAGGTGGACAGCCCTCATCGCTCTGTCACCCTCACGCTCTCATTTTCTCCCCTGTTTTTTCCTCCGCCTCATCTCTCTCTGTCCATGACAGATGTGTGATTGATACCTGTGGTGCTTGGTGATATGCTGTTTCTAATTTTAGTCTTGCTCACTTGGGGACTCTCACAGCTACAGGTAAATTGGACATCCAAGCCAGAGTCCATCTGTACTAGACTGTAAATAGGCACTGATAATTTTTTTTTTCCATGACAGCCGTAGATGTGAATGATGAAGCATGCGCTGCTTGTAAAATGGCACAAACGATCTATAAGACTGATGTATTTATTTTGCTGTAGTGAGTGCTTGTACTCATATGCACACTTCTGCATGTTTAACATTTGTAGAAAAGCCTTTAAAAATATCCGCTCAAACTAGTTTTTCTATGTGGTATTTGGATGCCTTGGGTTCTGTTCTGTGAATAAAAGGTTGTGTCCACTATCACTATTTGCATACGAGGAGTTGCTTTATCAAGATAAACAGCTGGTGGCACAAATTGTCCACATGAGTAACATCAACTATTACCAGGCAAATCTGCAAGTGCACCAAAATTTCAATCATAAAATTGTTATTTGGCTCAAATGTCCTCCAGATAGCTTTGGCATTAACGTTATTTCTTCCACCAGAAGTACTCAGTTCACAAAGAAATGAAATAAAACCTTGATTTATATTCTTTCTAATGTTAAATGCATGAAAAAACTGGTCACAGCATCAATAGATGACACTTGCTCAATAGATAATTTTATTGAAAGAAAAATACAGCATGGTCAATGAAGCCTTTGAGCTTTAAGTTTCTGCAATGAAGTAAACAATCAATCACAAGGATTTTTGAAAATGTTTATTATTGATTGTTTTGTTCTCAGAAATAGCACAAAAGTCTTTTCTGCATGATGTAAAATATTCATGCCTGTAAAAAAAAAGAAACTGTTTGCAGAGCAACAACTTCAAATCACAGACACAAAGTGGTACCTTTCTCAGTTTTTTCACACTTTGGAGTCTAAAATGCCAATTTTCTTTTTCTGAGAAAATACTTTTTTTGTTCATGGCACACAGCCGGGAGGAAACTGGGTCATTTTAATCATTTGAATCTCATAATGTAACCGGGCCAGCAATCTACCAGGTACATATAGGTCACAGACCATCTTGGCTCCCATGTGGTTTTTTTGACCACAGCCTTCCCTCCACTGTCACTCGTGATTAATCTGCTTATGTACACATGCAAATTTTCCAAATTGACCCCCTCAGTGTGACTGTACAACTAATGGGTGCCAGCGGAGACTGTTTAGCCATTCCATGCATATGTATGAGCTTGTATGTTTAGCAGCCAAGTTTCTTTTGATCACCGTGTGGAGATTGAGTGGGCTGAAATGAATGGTGGTCCAAAGCTGGGGCACATTAGCAGCTGACCACCTGCCTTTCATTGCAAGCAGAAACAACAGATGGGCCAAACAGACTGCAACACCATTATGACGGTGCAAAGCAGGGATAGAGTTTAATGTTTCCTTAAGTGAAGGGTTCTTTACTATATTCCAAAACATTTTACAGTGTGACATTCACATGGGGGCGAAAAGTTTAAAAGTTAACTGCAGTTGCAATATTTTGTAACTACATATGACAATCACACGAGTGACTGTGTAGATGAATATTCCCTATTCAAGTTTATTATAGGGGGGAAATACCAAACATTTAAATTGTAAATTTTAATTTTTTGATGGAGTAGCAGCTCAAATAACACACGCTGGTCTGGTTTGGCATGAGAATTAGGTGTAAATTCTGTCCTAGTTTTCCTCTATATTCTTTTTATAAGCACATTTTTAATATTTGGGATATCCATGAATTGCAGGATATGTGGGATATGCATTTTACTGAATTAATGAAACATGAATTTTGCAAAAACTTGCCTTTGACACATTGAATTCACGTTAATTTGATGAGAATCTCTTGTGGTTGTATAAATTATGACATTGTAAACATTAGAGTACTTCTGGCGAACATACAGAGTTGTCCCATCCCTTTGCCAAAAAGGGCTCTGCTTTCTGGCATGGTGACAAACAGTGTCATCCTGCCAAAAAGGGCAAAAACAACAGACCAGTTCTGTAATAGGATGCAACAGCAAAAATTAAGAAAGTTTTGGAAGAAGAAGAAAATTATCCAGGGGAACACCAGACAAAACTACAGAGTAGTTAATTTTCAATATTTTTGGAGCTACAATTTAAAATTTTCCCACAGTGTTCTTGGTGGAGATATCGTGCTTCATATTATATTATGAAACAGTAGTATTTTTTTACTTCATGAATTGTTGATCTACACATTTGTTACAAACTCTAGGACACATCTGGTGCCGCAGTGTGCTCTGCCTGTTATTTAGCAAATTGTACCAATGAAGAAATCTTTCGATTAGAACTAGGAAATTGCTTCTGTCAAGATCACTCAACTAGCTGAGATAACTTTTGGTTGAATTGGGTCTCAATTTGAAAAAGAGGAGTAATCTAATGCGGCATCTTGATAACATTTATCATGAAAAAGAAAGGAAGGATATGTGCTGGTGCTGTAGGGCTTTGGGATTTGTATTTCCTTGTGCTAAATGTAGACAAGCTTTTAATGTGCTGAATTTAGGGCTGTTGAACTACACGTGGTAGTTTTAATGTTCTTGATCACAAAGCATGATTATCTCTACTGTAGCTAATGAGAATTCCGATGTACAAAATAAAAGCAAATCTGGCCCAGCTGCACCGTTTTGGGGGAAAAAAAATCTTATCACAGCTTTGCGGATGTAGTCTGCACATGCAGTAATTAGGCTCGCTAAATGTTTAATAGGCACAATCAATGTGGAGAATGGAGTCTGCCACATGGGGCTTCAAGCTGAGTTGTAGGAACTGTAACTCACTCTGTGGGCTACCTTTACCTTATTGGGGAAAAAAATCTTTGTAAAGTACTCAGGCATTCCTTTTCTAACCATTTTAATGGCCAATGCCTCCTGGTCAAGAGGTGGTCGCAGAATGGACTAATTCCACAGGATTAGTTCTCTGTGGTGATCCAGCCAGCCAAACAAATGCGACCTTATGGTGCCGAATCTGTGCATGCACAACTATACAACAAGTGCATAGGAAGGGGCAGTTCAGTCAAGGGATTAGTGGGAATCAACCATTCAGGCATGCCCAGCCATTTTCAGATTCTCTTTCTTGACTTTGAAAGACTTGTTTAACAATAATCACTTCACAGAAGGGAGAACTGGTGGCACAACAAATGAAAGACCAGCCAAATGACAAAGAGGAAACTCGGGGTAAGCCTATAGACAGGACAGCTAAGAAAACTCATAACACCCACACTCTGTGCTACTAGGATGTGTCTTCAGTATCCAAGGGACCAAAAGAGAGGGACTGTAGGTAAAACGTGGTGAGGTAAACATGGTAGACCTGTGATACACTGGCTTCCCGTGTGTCAGATGACCTTTTCTGCAGGACTGCACTGGCAGAATAAACATGAAATATTCCAGAGGATGGCTGAAACTGTACACTGTGGTATAAAATTAAATAAATTAATAAACAAATAACCTTCTTGTTCTGTGTCACTAATACAGCCTCATAATTCATCTCATATCCAGTTTATAAAAAGCCTTTATTCTAGCTGTTCATTTTTTTGGTTTTTTTTAAATGGGAAAATGTCTTTTGAGATGCATTTAATATTTCTTGCCATAACTAAAATGCTAGGTGATGTAGCGGAAAAGATGGGGGTAGGGGGTGAATGATTGGAGCGAATGAAACTATATTGATTTTGACATCTCCACCTGGTGCACGAG